>NC_134687.1:568231563-568531563 GCF_050947455.1 Rhinoderma darwinii | reverse complement strand
AAAATCGAACCTGCATTTTTTTTTTTTTTTTACTGTAGGTAACTGCGCTGATCACCTCTGTATAAACTGCATAATGGGGGTGCTACATATACAGACCTTATTTTGGTTGCAGTCGATGTAAACAAACAGCACAGTCCTTATAGGGACTTAAATTAATACAGTCCTTAACCCCTTCCCGACATCCGCCGTACATGTACGGCGCTGTCGGGAGGTGCTTCCGGCAAAGCGCAGTACAGTTACGTCGCAGTGATGGTGCGGGCTCCGAAGCAGAGCGGGCACCATCACCGCGGGGTGACAGCTGTATTATACAGCTGGCACCCTCCTGTAACTGCCAGGACCGGAGCTATTCTCCGATCCGGCTGATTAACCCCTCAGATGCTGCGCTCAATAGAGCGCAGCATCTGATAGGTTTTTCACCCGACCGGCAACCCAGTGATGCAATCGCTGGGTTGCTGTGGCAATCGGACGCCAGAAAATGGCGTCCGAGTCTGCCTTGTACGGGAGCCGATGAGGACCCACCTGCGGCGCGTCCTCATAGGCTTGCTGTCAGTGAATAACTGACAGCGCTAATACACTGCACTACGTATGTAGTGCAGTGTATTAGAGTAGCGATCGGGGCATCAGGCCCTCATGTCCCCTAGTGGGACAAGTCAAAAAAGTTAAAAAAAAAAAGTTAATAAAAATGTGGTAAAACAGTAAAAACTCACAAATTTCAAATAAAAATAAAGCTAAACTGACTTTTTCCCATAGTAAGTCTTTTATTATGGGAAAACCGTAAAAATTAAAAAAAACTATACATAATTGGTATCGCCGCGTCCGTAACGACCCAAACTACAAAACTATTATGTAATTTATCCCGCACAGTGAACGCCGTAAAAAAAAAAACATGAAAAACAATGCCAGAATCTTTGTTTTTAGGTCACATTTCCTTCCAAAAAATGCTATAAAAAGTCACATTTACTCCAAAATAGTACTAATAAAAACGACAATCCGTCCCGCAAAAAATAATCCCTGACACCGCTTTGTGCACGCAAAAATAAAAAAGTTATGGGTCTTAGAATATGGCGACACAGAAAACAAATGATTTTATAAAAAAAAGTGATTTTATTGTGCAAAAGCCGCAATACATTAAAAAAACTATATAAATTTGGTATCGCTGTAATCGTATCGACCCGCAGAATAAAGCTAACATGTAATTTAGGGAGCACTGTGGATGCCGAAAAAAAAAACCAATAAAAAACTATTCCAGAATTGCTTGGTTTTTGGTAATTTCCTTTACCAAAAAATTTAATAAAAAGTGATCAAAAAGTCGTATGTGTTCTAAAATGGTACCAATAAAATCTACAGCCCGTCTCGCAAAAAACAAGCCCGCACACCGCTCAATCAACTGAAAAACAAAAAAGTTATGGCACTAGTAATGCGGTGATGAAAAAACATCTCTGCGCAGGCCGGAGGGGAACATTCCTTCAGTTTCAGGGCCTTAGTATTTAGGAACTAGGAAAGGGAATGGACATAGCACATCCGCTGGAAGCGACGGTGCCCGTATTATACCAGCGCAAAACTTTCCCAGTAATATTTAGTATATGTAATATTTCCCAAACTACGAAGGAGAAAAAGTCCCCAAAAGGTGCAGAGCGTTACAGAAGGGGGATAAGAAAGAAAACCGTTTATCAGTGTGACACCGGCCTGTGCATAACGGATCGCTCCACAGCGTAACACACATCTATGGATAATTGTATTATTTACCCCATTATTATACCCTCTCATTATGCCCTGATGTTCTCCGCACAGATTACATATACCCTGATGTACTCCGCACAGATTACATATGCCACCACATTATAAACTGAAATACCAGCAAAACCCCAAACAGAACTATTACCAAGCAAAATCCATGCTCAAAATAGAGGTCTTTTCCTTCTTAGCCCTACAGTGTGCCCAAACAGCAATTTATGGCCACAAGTAAGGCATTACCATACCCGGGAGAACCCGCTTAACAATTTATGGGGTAAGATTCTCTAGGGGCACAACATATTGTGCGGTGAATGGGCAGATCAGTGGAAAAATTGCAATTTTCACTTTGCACCATCCACTGCGTATTCATTTCTGAAAAACACCTGTGGAGTCTAAATTCTCACTACACCCCTTGATAAATGCCTTTAGGGGTGTAGTTTCTAAAACTGGGTCACTTTTTTTTTGGTACATCAGTGGTTTTGCAAATGCAACATGGCGTCCGCAAACCATTCCAGCAAAATCTACGCTCCAAAAGATACATACCGCTTCTTTTCTTCTGAATGCTCCCATATACGTAAACAGCTGATTATAACCACATATGGGGTGTTACCATACTCGGGAGAAATTACTTTACAAATGTTGGCATGCTTTTTCTTCTCTATTTCTTGTAAAAATGTTGATCTAAAACTACATCTTGTTGGAAAAAAAAAATTATTCATTTTCATGGCTTAATTCTAATTAATTCAGCAAAAAACCTTTGGGATCAAAATTTTCACTATACCCCTAGATGATTCCTCAGGGGGTGCAGTTTCCCAAATGGAGTCACTTTTGGGGTGTTTCCACTGTACTAGTACTACAGGGGCTCAGCAAATGTCACAAACCATTCCAAAATCCAAATGTTGCTAGTTCCATTCTGAGCCCTACTGTGTGTCCAAACAGATGTTTGTGACCACATGTGGGGTATTGTTTTACCCGGGAGAAGTTGCTTTACAAATTTTGTGGTGCTTTTTCTCCTTTAGTCCTTGTGGAAATGAAAAAAAAATACCTAAACCTACATTTTCTTTGAAAAAATGTAGATTTTCATTTTTACGGCCTACTTCCAATAAGTTCTGTAAAACACCTGTGGGGTCAAACTGCTCACTATACCCCTAGATAATTTCCTCATGGGGTGTAGTTTCCAAAATGGGGTCACTTGTTGGGGGTTTCCACTGTTTTGTCCCCTCGGGGGCTTTGCAAATGTGACATGGCCTCCGCAAAACATTCCTGCTAAATTTGAGTTCCTAAAGCCAAATGGCGCTCTTTCCCTTCTCAGCCTCGCCGTGTGTCCAAACAGCCGTTTATGACCACATGTGGGATATTGTTTTACTCGGGAGAAATGTCTTTACAAATTTTATGGTGCTTTTTCTCCTTTAGTCCTTGTGGAAATGAAAAAAAATTAGCTAAACCTACATTTTATTTGAAAAAATGTCGTTTTTCATTTTCACATCCTACTTCCAAAAATTTCTGTAAGAAACCTGTGGCGTCAAAATGCTCACTGTACCCCTAGATAATTTCCTCAAGGGGTATAGTTTCCAAAATGGGGTCACTTGTTGGGGGTTTCCACTGTTTTGTACCCTCGAGGGCTTTGCAAATGTGACATGGCCTCCGCAAACCATTCCTGCCAAATTTGAGCTCCAAGAGCCAAATGGCGCTCTTTCCATTCTAAGCCCTGCCGTGTGTCCAAACAACCGTTTATTACCACATGTGGGGTATTGTTTTATTCGGGAGAAATTGCTCTACAAATGTTGTGGTGCTTTTTCTACTTTAGTCCTTTTGGAAATGAAAAAAAATTAGCTAAACCTACATTTTATTTGAAAAAATGTAGATTTTCATTTTCATGGCCTAGTTCCAAAATTTTTTGCAAAAAAACTGACCGGTCAAAATGCTTGCTACACCCCTAAATAAATTCCTCGAGGGGTGTAGTTTCCCAAATGTGGTCACTTTTGGGGGATTTCCCCTGTTTTAGCTTCACAAGACCTGTTCAAAGCTGACATGGTGCCTAAAATATATTCTAATAAAAAGGAGGCCCAAAATCCACCAGGTGCTCCTTTGCTTCTGAGGCCGGTGCTTCAGTCCAGTAGCACACTAGGGCCACATGTGGGATATTTCCTAAAACTGCCTGTCTTACAAGCAGATACATTTAAATTGAGAAAAATGCTAATTTTTGCAATTTTTCGCTCAATTTTGGTGTTTTTCACAATTAAATACTGAATGTATCGGGCAAATTTTGCCAGTAACATAAAGTACAATGTGTCACGAGAAAACAATCTCAGAATCGCTTGGATAGGTAAAAGCATTCCGGAGTTATTACCACATAAAGTGAAACATGTCAGATTTGAAAAATTAGGCTCTGTCAGGAAGGTCAAAAGTGGCCAAAGAGGGAAGGGGTTAAAGGGGTTGTCCTGCTTTAGCAAATTAGTGTAATCTTTTATATAACTAAAAATGATACAATTTTCTAATATACTTTCTGTATTAATTCTTCACGGTTTTCAAGGTCTCTGCTTGTTGATGTTCAGTAGGAACATTCATTTTTTATTTCCAGTGGATAAAATTCTATCCATGGTCATGTGATGTACACACAGGTGCTGGGATCGTTACAGTACGTGTCTTCTAACGATCCCAGCACCTGTGTGTCCATCACATGACCATGGACAAAATGTTTGGAAGTAAACAATGAATGTCCCTACTGAATAACAACAAGCAGAGATTTTGAGAACTTGAAGAATTAATACAAAAGGTTTAATGTTATTTATTGTATAATTAAGTTATACAATTTTACAATAATTTGGTGAAACCGGACAACCCATTTAAATTAATACAGTAACCATAGGCTGCTTCAGGAGATGTAAACCATGTCCTCTGAGATCCAAATGAGGCTATGTTCACATCTGTGTCAGGGCTCCATTCCGACGTTCCATCTGAGCTTTCCGTCGGAACGGAGCCCTGACCGACACAAACTGAAACCATAGCTTTCCGTTTCCATCGCCGTTGATTTAAATGGTGACGGATCCGGTGCCAATGGTTTCAGTTTGTCTCCGTTGTGCAAGGGTTCCGTCGTTTTAACCGGATGAATACCGTAGTATTCTGACTACATAGAACCGGCTGCAGTCAGCATTTACTGCTCCTTAGAAATCGGTTTACTAAGGAAGATCTGATGAGCAACTTGCAAAATGTGAGCTTTTTCAGATTTTATTAATGATCTAAAGGGCAGCTCCGCATTTTTTGTCAGTTGCTCCTTTCCAACTGATGAGAAGCTGGCACTTTATTACAACACATCAGTGAAAGTGGTCAGATTGACGGAACTGAACTGCAAATGGTATGTGGTCATTCCCTGCTAAATGGAGCTATGCTTTACATTCATCATACACAGTATAAGGATCAGTCTGGAGTCTGTCAATTTTATAGGAATGAAGTTTTCATAGTACGCTCCATGAAAAGTATTGACAGATTTACGAATTGCCACCTTACAAAATAAGGTGTCATGTATATAGCAGAGCAATGTGTAAAAACCCTGTACCAAATCAGAGTCTCTGACACCGTACAGCATCGTATTTCAGAGGTATTCTCCCCTAGAAGCAATGGTATTTGAGGAGAATACCTCTGTATCCAATCGAACATGCTTCCATTTTTATTTATTTTTTAGTCTTCTTCATACAGAATGAAAAAAAAATACACTGACTCTGTATGAAATTGTCACATACATCTCTGTACAAATCGCAGTTTGCACGGAGCTGTAATACGGCCGTGTACATGAGGTGAAGAACCTGCTAAATGGGGAATGTTCTCCAAATGTGTAATCTTTTCCTTGACTGTATTTTAAGTATGTCGTTCTACAAGATTCTTGCATTTTGGAAAGGTATTCCGGGTAATTCTGTAGTTAACCTGTTTTTAGCAGATGACTTAAATATCAGATAATTAAATACATTTCACAAAGAACTTGCCAAAGTGAGGCCTATCACAGATCAAGAAAAACTGCCCTTAACTAAGCACTACATAGTCTCCGGGATGTCAGACGTCTAAGGCTTCTTTCCCACTAGCGTTACTATATATATATACCCATCAGAAGAAGAGAGGATCGGTACATTAAACGGAAAGCAACGGTTCCGTTAGAAGTACCATTGATTTCAATGGTAATTCTTTTGTTTCGGTTGCTTTCCGTTTGTCTCAGTTCGCTAGGTTTAAGTTTTTTATTTTGAACAGAAACAAAAGTTCAGTCTGCAGAACTTTTTTTGTTTCCATTCAAAAAGCGCATACGGAGACAAACGTATACAAACGGGAAGCAACGGATACAAAAGAATCACCATTGAAATCCATGGTAATTCTAACTGAACCGGTGCTTTCCGTTTAATGTATCGATTCTCTCTCCCTCTGATGGAAGAGCGGTAAATGGACAGTAACGGTAGCGTGAATTTAGCCTAAGCCATCTGTTAATTTTTTTTTGTACACAATAGAGGTAAGCCTAGTAGAATCTGAAATCCAGAATAAATATTGGATTATAGGAGTCAGTAAATGACTTAGCGTGCTCAAACATCCGTTTTTTTTGTTAGATAACCCCCTACATATTTGCAAGCTTGTATAATCTCTGCGTGTCAGGGAGGAATGTGATGTATTACCAAACACCTTCTGCACATTTCGTTATCTGTAGAAGAAGGATAGAGGTCCGCCTGCTCTCTGTGGCTCCCATCACCCTTGGCTCATTACGCCGCAGTGAATCATCTCCGTAGTGTGAATACAGATGCTTTTTCGGTGTTCTTCACTGATCCTTACCAGCACTCTTGACCTTGTAGTGAAGAGCCTATTCTTCGTTTATCGGAGTATGCAATTCAAGTTGCTTGAATATTATATGGAAGACATTTCCCATGGCGTTTTTCGAGAATGCGGTTAGTCTATTCTTCACTCATTTAAATGCGAATGAGCATGTCCATCTAATAGAAGCGATTTATGTATTTCAAATTACCTGTATCTGTAATAAGAATATATAGCAGACCAATGTAAACACCATTGCTAAAACATTTTAATAGAAAACAAACACTCACTCCAACATTTTAGATGTGGCACATATAGTAACCCTAAAAAAAAAGAATCTTAGTCTATCTACCTAGTAGTGGATTGGACAGCCTTCTGTGTTTAAAGGTACACTTACAGATGTGTCCACCCTTAGCTTTGCCTGAATTTGGGCTACAATCTTTTCATGGAACAAATCCAATACAGTATCGCGACATGCTAGCAAAACAATCGGGCAGCCAAACATAGACAACTATAGCATAGATTTTCGTGACCGAGTATCGCCAAATTATGCATTTTTTCTTCAAAGCTGGTCATCTTGCACCACACATCTCAGAATATGTTGAGAAAAGGTAAGACGGGACACATCTGTAGTTGTGCTACAGCTGCTATAGAGACATGACGATTACCAAATCTTACTGATCTTGGTAAAGATGGAAAGTAAACTCATGGTCTTGTTCCTAGGTCCTTTCCATGACTTGGTGCATTGTCCTACTAAACAGATTGGTAGGATTAACTCTAGTTATAAAAGGTTGAACCAAGATAGGAAAGTGGATTACTGTACTTTCAGATGTACCTAACAAATTGCAGGAGAACATTTCAAGACATTGGGCAACTACCACCATCTTTAAATATTGACACAGAGCATGGGTACAAAGGCTTCTTTTTTTTTTTTTCTTGCCTTCTGGCAAATGTATAAAAATTGGTATTGCAGCTAATCGCCATTGAAGTGAACAGGGCTGAGCTGCAATACCACACACAACCTGTGGCACTGTTGGAAGAAATCACCCATGTTTTTCTAATACTGTACAATCCCTTTGAATTCCTTCGTTCATATATTTTGCCCATTTGGAAAAGGAATTGATTTAAAGAACAGTCATGTCTGATGATATTTTGTTTTAGGGCCGGGCAGACCTATTTAATGGTACCCTGTAATGCAGTAGGTTGACCTCTAGTATCTTTTAGCATAGATTAGAAATCATGATATCACTGACTAGGGCTAAATGACTAACTTGGCTTTGCTGCATCTGTCTGAAAGTGCATAGAATATGTCTGTGTGTGAAGGTCAGCAAAATAGGTGTGTGATCAACACCTTGGGCTTTATTGTAGTTCTATGTGAGAGCTGTATATTAAAGGGTTGTGTCATAGAAGGAACCATTGTTCACATTGCCCTATTAGGGCATATTGATGGCATTGGAAGTGGAGGTCCCCCACTCTTTGGACCCCTTTCTACAAGCCAGAGTTAAGAGCTGCTCTGTATGGGTGGGCAGGCGCTGGTTCCCTTGGAAAAACCATATTGGTCTCTGTCATGGGAAAGGTTTTCCCATCTCTTCCAAGTCCGGATCTGATCCTTTTTTGTCACAAAATATATGGAGCTGTGTGAATAAAGCCTGACATCTGAATTTAAATGACCCGTACAATTGAACTACAGGATAAAAAAAAATTCATGATTTTGAAAGCCGGCGTGTCCATAGATTTGTCAAACTTTTAGTGCAGATTATAAACTCCACTTCCCGTTTTATGTGAAATTATGAGTTACGTAATGAAGGAGCTGCAGGCTGCACTTCCCACCAAATTCCAAGGCTCTTCGAGATCTGGCAAGATTATTTTTTCAGAGTATGAAGAAAGAAATTGGGTATGGCCTTGTTTATGTTCTTAAGGCCTTATTCACACGCGCAAAAAAACGCTGCATTTTGCTCGCGCAAAAGCTCTGTGTGGCATCTGTATATGGTGCGTGGCTGTGTGATTTTCGCGCAGCCTGCATCATTATTACACTCTGTTTTTTTATGTTTACAAACATCAAAGCAGAAAGTGCTTTTCAATTTTCATTCATTCTCTTTACTACTGTTGCGCGAATCATGCGCGGCACCCGGAAGTGTTTCTGTGTGCCGTGCGCGATTTGCACGCACCCATTGACTTCAATGGGTGCGTGCTGCGCGAAACACAGGCAAGTATAGGACATGTCGTGAGTTTTACGCAGCGCACATACGCTGCATGAAAATCACTGACAATCTGAACGGCCCCATTCACTTACATAGGTCCGTGCGACGCGCGTGAAAATCACGTGCTTATCACGGACGTATAACACGTTCGTGTGAATAAGGCCTAAAGGAAATGTACGCCCCAAATAGTGAAAAGTTTGTGAATTAATGTGTTTTGGATTTCCAATTTAGTAGTTTATTCGGTCATGCCTAACCAGTAGGGACATTATTGGGTGGTCACAAATCCAGAACCCTGGAATTTACACTGAAATGGGCACTAACCTTTCAAGCGACTTATGCTAATCTAATCGCATAAGCAATTACTAGTCAATTTGAAAATCCATCTATTTCGAAATTTCGCAGTTATATAGTTAAAAACGCTCAAAGTGCCAGACACCAGGTGTCGCCCTTTTATCTAGTGTGCCGGCCACCCTCAGTTGTCAGGAAAATTTTGTCTCTCGTAACAAAGTTGCCGAGGTGGAAATACGGAAGTGTGGGAGCTGAAGCACGCTTATGTGAATCCAGTGCCAGTCAGCCTCTGCTAACAGGCAGATCACTGCCACTATGACCCAAGTAAGTAAGGAATATAATTGGGTATGTAACTGGATGGTTGGAGAAAAGACAAACATAATAGACTGGTATTAGGGTTGTGAATAGCTGTATGTGGTTGATTGTACCCGTAAAATATTTGTTTGTGAGCATTATTATGTGATCAAACATTTTTTCACTCCCTATTATGTGTTCAGCTACTATTTTGAATGCCAGTCTGCTCTGAAAGTACGGGCAGAACGGAACAGGCATTCATTGTGTGCCTGCAAGGCTATTGGTTCCTCATAGAGCGCGCTCCCAAGTGAGTCGCAAAGCATTATATTGTCTGGCAGAGGAGGGACACTCTTACTGCTATGGAGACTACAGAAAATAGCGGTGCAGGCGAAACGTGTGTCATTATAGGCCAAAAAGAAAATTGAAAATTATTATATTGTTCTAACAAAAAAAGGAAACGTAGGCAAAACTTCCTATGCATTTCTTACAGATTGCTGTGAAAACTCGGGTATGCTTTAAAGGCAGGTTCTGTTTTGTTTTTTGCACATATAATGCTAACTCACCAGTAATATAATTGCAGTGTTAATTGTTCCCAGCTCAGTTGCATTTTGAACCCTTTGACTATGGCCAGCTGTGTCATGTCATCTCAGTCGGACCACTAAAATAGATCTGCTTTTATGTGTAGACTGGAAGTCAGTCTGCCCTGTTGTTGTAATCCTGTAGTTGACAGGAAGTCAGACCATCACCTATCAAATCCCTCCTGGCAGCATCGAGACCCCTCCTCTCTCCACCCAGCTCCACCCTCCTTTTTCCTCTGTCTGTCCTTCATTCATATAGTGCTGCTGTAGAGATTATTTCTTCCCTATCTAAGGGAGCAGAAGTGCTGTGATTATAATGGGTGAGTCCCTACAATGATTAGCTGCAGAGTTATAAAACTCCTCTAATTCACACTGACTATATATTATCTGTGAGTGCTGTGCGCAGAGTGTCTAGTGTATTTCTAGAAGATGCTGCTAGTGTCTCCTGTGTAAAAATTGACCTGAAGAAATCTATCACAAGCAGCAGGCAGAGAAGACAGGCTGATGCTGCATCACATAGGATACACTGAGACTCTGCAGTTAGGGGACATCCGTTCTTTTCACTGATCTATTACTTGCTGCATTTAAATAAGACATAGAGCAAATGCAGTGTGATGAGTCACTGCAAAGCCAGATGCATGATAAGAAATGCATTAGGGGTACCATATATCCGAGGAAAAGAAGGAACCAAGTTGGCACAAATTCAGTAAATGGCACATTAACTAAAATAGGTATACACAAGAGCCTCTATATTATTCTTTAATAATAGCCTATGCTGTACTATATAGGCAAAAATAAATAAACGCTGGAGTGCTTTTTTTAAGATCTTGTTAAAGGATAAGAAAAACAAGGATACTTTCTTTTAAAAACAGTGGCACACCTGTCCATAGGTTGTGTGTGGTATTGCAGCTCAGCCCTATTTACATTAAAGGAGCTAAGCTGCTATGCCAGACCAAACCCATGGACAAGTGTGGTGCGGTTTCCGAAAGAAAGCAACCATCTTTTTGTGTTCATGTACAACTCCTGTAAGCACGTTGCTGGTCAAAGCTGTGCCAGACTAGCGGAAGTTTACTGCATTGTTACATACCGTGTGTCAGTGGCTTACAGGCACCTGCCAGATCACAGGAAACAGAGTTGTGAAAGTACAAAACAGCCACTCCCTGGACGGCTGCACTGCCTGGACTTGACTGCATATTTCAGTTGGCGAAAATTAAGACGTTAATAACTGTGGAAAGAACATGTTTCTGCAGTGAAAGCAAGCGGCATAAGAAATTAGTAAAATGCATTTTCTTTTGAGATATGTGTATATATATATATATATATATATATATATATATATATATATATAATATAAAAAAATAATGTGCCTGGCTAGTCTTCATTTATCCTATGCATTTTCCAAAAACATATTGACCGCTGAAATGAAATACAAAAGGGCAGATTTACTAATATGGTCTCCAATTCAGACATCTTCAAATTAGACTAGTGGCAACCTTATCACAGTGGCCCATGCTGGATTATGTAAATTTGGTGCAACTTTAGACACTTGAGTCTAACTTGGTACCACCCCTTGGTTGGTTTACTTTAAACTATTTTATTTGCGGAAAATTTTGTTACGTTACTTTAGATGCACCAAATTGTCTCTCTTCTGCCAAGCCACAGCCCTTGTTGAGAAAGTCGCAAATATCTGGGCTTTTTGCTGCATTTCATTGAATAAATTGGTCTAAAATGATTTGCGCCAAAAAGAAGGTTCAATTTAGGCCACAATTCTGGTGCAACACCAATAGTAAATCTGCCCCATGTCTCTTGTTTATGATGGACAAAGCCGCAGTTTTCCATTGTAAATCGCTAGCCTGGATGGAGCCACTCGGATTTAGCTAATAGAGGGTGTACCAATTGGGGAACTCTCCTCTTTTAGCTAAATATGCCTATAAGAGCTTTTGAGAATAAAACCATATAATCTTATTATTATCCTATATTGTTTTTTACAGTGCAAATGATTCTGCTGCTGCCCTTTCTTTACTAGTAGGGCATACAAGCTGTATGGAGATTAAATATGACGATGCATTTGCCTCTGCAGGGCACTGTATGTAGATGAGGAACCCAATGTAAAAGTTTGAGAACACAGGTTATGCACACAATCTATAGATAACTTTTCATTTCTGCTTCATCTGGTTTATTGCTTTGATTGCTTGCTGAGAATGAACATCTCATTTCCTGTGGCGGTATGAGGCTGCACAGGCCTGTTCATGTTTCGAATTGCAGGTTGGCTTCGCTGGCGCACTCTAAAATATTGTTCAGTTCCGTTATCATTGAGATTTATTGTAGTGTTTTTAATGTGCCTGTCTCTTGTGTGATACGAGAATGATGAATTAAGCAATTTAACAAGGATTCCTCCATGAACTAAAGCTCCGACTCTATAATATTGAGCCTTCTTACTGGACTTTGGAAACTTTGCTGCCACTAAATCTTCCTTTTCTAAATGCCCACAGTTGTACTGGGTATTATCTCATCTAACACTGAAGATGCATGCGAGGGAAGAGGAGTACCTGCTTTCTAATATACTCATGTGTATAGTCTCTGTGTCGAGAATACCTTAAATATTTTTTAAAAGGACACTTAAAGAGGCTCTGTCACCAGATTTTGCAACCCCTATCTGCTATTGCAGCAGATAGGCGCTGCAATGTAGATTACAGTAACGTTTTTATTTTTAAAAAACGAGAATTTTTGGCCAAGTTATGACCATTTTTGTATTTATGCAAATGAGGCTTGCAAAAGTCCAAGTGGGCGTGTTTAAAGTAAAAGTCCAACTGGGCGTGTATTGTGTGCGTACATCGGGGCGTTTTTACTACTTTTACTGAAAATATATAACCCCAGCACTCACAGAGGTACGCAAAAGATCCAGATGCAAACAAATTTAAGTTTTATTGCAACAAAAGATGGTAAAGTTGAGGTGGAAAGCGACTTGGTAAAGACGTTTCGGCCGAACCTCGGCCTTTGTCACGGTCGCTGTAAGACGATATCACTGGTATGGGTTGTCCGCCGGATATTCCCTGTATGACACAGGGAATATCCGGCGGACAACCCATACCAGTGATATCGTCTTACAGCGACCGTGACAAAGGCCGAGGTTCGGCCGAAACGTCTTTACCAAGTCGCTTTCCACCTCAACTTTACCATCTTTTGTTGCAATAAAACTTAAATTTGTTTGCATCTGGATCTTTTGCGTACCTCTGTGAGTGCTGGGGTTATATATTTTCAATATTGTGGGATTCTCGTCCCTACCTTACTAGCACCACGCCAATTGATTGAGGAGTGCATCCCAATATCTATTTTTGTTTACTACTTTTACTAGCTGGGCGTTCTGACGAGAAGTATCATCCACTTCTCTTCAGAACGCCAAGCTTCTGGCAGTGCAGACACAGCGTGTTCTCGAGAGATCATGCTGTGTCGTCACTCACAGGTCCTGCATCGTGTCGGACGAGCGAGGACACATCGACACTAGAGGCTACAGTTGATTCTGCAGCAGCACTACACTGAGACAATGCCTAATAAAATGTATAAATATTTCAAATTCCGTTAACATCCAGAAAACATTTACATACATAGGTGTGAATGATATAAACCGCTCTTGCTTTCTATACACTTTCTAGTTTTAATTTAGAGCTTCTTTATTAGAAAGGGACAGTTTTTTTGTTGTTTCCATCAGTACTAATAATAGATATTCTATTTCAGTTGAATTGTCCACAGTCTGTGGTCAATCTCATGTCTATAGTGACTGGCAAATTGTCACCCAATGTCTGGTATCGGGGGAAACCATGATCAGGCAGGTCTGATTTCAATATGTCTAGAACCTCATTCTGGGCTAAGAAGAGTCTACCTCCGTGACGTTTTCTTCTCCTGCTAAGAGAATTGTAGCTGCAGCAGTATTTTTTGAACTTCCGAATAAACTTTTCTAAAATATTTTGGCAGAAATTTAGACAAGTTTTATTTGCACATTAAATGTGGGATTTAACAGTTTTCTAAGGGGGTTTTCCAAGTTATTTGGCAAAGCTTTGCCTTTCACTTTTACTTAAGACTGGGTAGGCTCTGTTTTGTGTGAAATAAAGTCAACTGCTCCAAGAGTTTTCGCAGGTCAATGAAAGCACGGCTTAAGACGCAGTTGGCTCTGATTCATCACGCAGTGGAGGCTGTATGCAGGCATAGAATCCATACTACGAAGTCATAGGCATTCCATGTGCCGCCATATAGTACCTCGATACAGCACATTATTACTGAGATATTCTGCCCTAGAAGTAACGCTTGTAGGGGAGTAAAGCTTGGTAATAATATAACATCTAGTAAAAACATGCCACAATTTATTTTTTTTTGTCAGATTCATACAGAATCCAACAGACATAATCTCTGTATTTAAATTAAAGGGCCGATAATAGTTAGTGTGCCATATCGCGGCTTCTTACCACTTGGAGGTTGTATGGAGCTGTAATATCCTTGTGTGCATGAGGCCTAATATAAAGATCAAATATTATTTACTTCTCCATCCGTTTTTCACCCTTTTATTCAAGGCCTCTCCAAAAACTGTGAAATAAGTTTAGTTGGCATTAACCTTTTAATTATGCATAGGTTATAAGAAGTCAAGTCTCTAGACAAGATATACTATTCATGGATTTTAATGAAGTAGGTGTGTGACATTTCATTTTAATTACGTTTTTAGTAGGCGGTTAAAACGAATGCGTCCATCCGTCTCATTAATACTTGTTCACGATTTGTACAGGGATGTGAAGGCATGCGAGATCTGGAATAACAGTCATCGGGGGATGTTCATGTGTACTGTAAGTGGCGCACAAGAGAATATTATTTACATGTTTTTTCCCCATGGAAGTCGATGGAGAAAAACTACAAAAAATATACAAAAGCACAGTGTACCCTAAAACCCACAACATTTTCAATTGCAAAAGGGAAATAAAAACTTTCAAGCATCCCATTCACAACTTTTTGCTTCATTTTAATGATTTGCCCTTCAATAGTTATGTTATAATAATCTGCGGTGCACAGAAAATATTATACTACTTCAGAGAAAATAATCTCTGCTCTTGTTTTCCATAGCAGAGTCCATTGGACACCGAATTGATGTTCGTTTTTAGAATAATGATTTTAACACCTCTGACCTGGAACGCATTCAAGAGCCCAGAGATGTTTGGCTCCTTGAGCCTTTTCTTAGCGTGCTTGTGCCCAGTCTCCAGCCTTGTCCTCAGTCACTTTGTGTACGCAGCAAGCGCACAATGACACACACCATACTCAGCCTGATATCCACAGGCGGCTCTAGAAGGGAGAAAAAGCCTTTCCTGCTTGATGATTTGTTTGCTGGCTCCAAGCCATATTCCACAGGATTCCTACATACTTTTGGTTTTCCAGCAGTGCTGCTGACGCTTGCCAGAAAATGTGATCGTTTTCAGGATCTGAGGGTGGACGGGTAATCTCACTGGAATTCTTTTGATTGGTTTGTACATCTATATGCTCTCACGTTTTAAGTGTTTTGAAACATTTACACTGATTATAAAGGCAAGAACAAAAGAGCAAGATGCTGAGAGGTTTTTGTATAGTGTCGTTGGATTTTTATCGGTTCGTTTCTGTGACCAAATCAGTTTTTTCTTTTTTTTTTCCCAATAAACTTTTTTTATTTGTAGTGCCAACATATTCCATAATGATGAATGCACTCAGTAGTGCCAATCATATATCTAATATCTCTATATCAAGTATGCATAAAGAAGGAGACCAGGGTACTCAAAGCAAACACAAACATGAGAGAACTGACAAACTCCATGTAAATATTGCCATGGTTGTCTTCTAAAGGCCCTTTTACACAGGACGATTATGGGACAGACGAGTGTTCATAGAACGATAATTGTCCTGTGTAAACAGAGCAGCGATTAGGAGATGAACGAGCAAACGCTCGATCGTCTGCTGATCGTATCGTTTTAAAAACGTGTAAATAGGGAGACACGCTGCCGACATGATGATAATGTATGGGGACGAGCAATCTGAGTAACGCTCGTCCCCGTCCGTAGCTCCGTGTGACAGGAGCAAACGAGCGCCGATCAACGATGTCTCGTTGATCGGAGCTCACTGCACCGGCAGAATATCGGCAGGTGTAAAAGGCCCCAGTACTGCAAGACAGCAGTGATAACAACTGAACCCATAAATGTGGCCATACACATTAGACAAAGCTTGGCTGAACCAGCTTATCTGATGCCTATAGATGCGATGGACAAACGCAGGGGGGTTTCCAGTTGCTCGGACCCCCCCCCCCCTGTGATCAGGGCCAGATTATCATTGGAGCTTCAGCTACAGGCCCCGGTATCCCTCTGGCTCAGGAGGGTCTCTGCTTTCTCAAGAGGCCCTCACATACAATTGCGCTCAATTGTATCCGAGTGCATAGGATGCGGATACACTTTTCAGCTCTGGCGAGGCAAGAGGACTATCAGTACTCTTCCCCACCATTTGGTGCTTTTCTTGTGATTCATGTGTCATTGTACTAGAGTAAACCTGGTCAGAAGAGACCAGGCCTGCATCGCTGGAGGACAGCTTGGGAACAGTTACAGATGAGTGCTTAGTGCGCCATGCCACAACATCTACAAGGGCACTGTGGCTCTATCTACATCTGTGGCATTCTCTACAGTGTATGACACTATCTACAGAGAGCAGTGTGTGGCACTATCTTCAGCGGGAACTGTGGCACTGTCTACGGGGTACCCTGGCTACATGGGTACTCTGGCACTATCTAAAGGGTGAACTCTAGCATTATCTACAAGGGCACTGACACTATATACAGGGAGCACTGGGGCACTATCTACAGGAAGCTCTGTGTCACTATCTACAGGGGGCACTGACTGTGGCACTATCTAGGCTGTTTTTTACGCTATGAGCAGTGGTCATCGCATATTCACTAGCCTAGCTCTTTATATTACAGCTTGTAATATAAGGGGCTAAGCTGGTGTATATGTGCAGCCCCATACTCATAGTGTAAAAATTAGAGGGTAGCAGGAGCGTGGTGAAAATTAACTTAGTTTAAAAAGTATGCGTTTGGAAACCCCCCTTTAAAAATCCTGTGTTTGCCCCTGGGTGCCACCTGACTCTCGCTCAACGGCAGATGTCGGGAAAGAAGTATCAGGGTTGTTAAATTTCAACATTCCTCATGATTTGTTCCCATGGGAGATAAGCTGCTGCCAGAGATAGCTGAGCTTGCGTGTTTACGAGGGAGTTGGGAGAAATAACGGTCAGCAGATCGAGCTATTGAGATAGTTAAAGAGGCTCTGTCACCAGATTTTGCAACCCCTATCTGCTATTGCAGCAGATAGGCGCTGCAATGTAGATTACAGTAACGTTTTTATTTTTAAAAAACGAGCATTTTTGGCCAAGTTATGACCATTTTTGTAGTTATGCAAATGAGGCTAGCAAAAGTCCAAGTGGGTGTGTTTAAAAGTAAAAGTCCAAGTGGGCGTGTATTATGTGCGTACATCGGGGCGTTTTTTATACTTTTACTAGCTGGGCGCTCTTGGCGAGAAGTATCATCCACTTCTCTTCAGAACGCCCAGCTTCTGCCAGATCACGCTGTGACGTCACTCACAGGTCCTGCATCGTGTCAGACGAGCGAAGACACATCGGCACCAGAGGCTTCAGTTGATTCTGCAGCAGCATCGGCGTTAGCAGGTAAGTCGATGTAGCTACTTGCCTGCAAACGCTGATGCTGCTGCAGAATCAACTGTAGCCTCTGGTGCCGATGTGTCCAACACGATGCAGGACCTGTGAGTGACGTCACAGATCTGCACTGCCAGAAGCTGGGCGTTCTGAAGAGAAGTGGATGATACTTCTCGTCAGAACGCCCAGCTAGTAAAAGTATTAAAAACGCCCCGATGTACGCACATAATACACGCCCACTTGGACTTTTACTTTTAAACACACCCACTTGGACTTTTGCAAGCCTCATTTGCATAACTACAAAAATGGTCATAACTTGGCCAAAAATGCTCGTTTTTAAAAAAATAAAAACTTTACTGTAATCTACATTGCAGCGCCGATCTGCTGCAATAGCAGATAGGGGTTGCAAAATCTGGTGACAGAGCCTCTTTAATGTGTATGGCATTTAGGCCTCATGCACACGACCGTAGTTTTGCGGCCATATACTATCCTATTCCTCTTCACACTAATTCAGCGTGGGCTGTCAATCAATAGTTGAGACGGCCCACTGGACTCTTTAGTCCACAGTGAGCAGGGATTTAAATAAATTACAGTTTTTCCAAACCAATTCGCAAAAAACGATACATCTATCTGATTAACTCCTCCTGCTCTATAACATGCTGCCTGAACATTGGACAGCATATTTAACACGTTCCCTTTAACTCCCTTTAACTCAGAATTCCCTAAATGGGTATTTAAAAATGAGTTTTCGAAACCAAAAACACTAAACTTTAATCGATATTTACCAGTTAACCCTATTCTTGTGAAATCTAAAAATCTGTATATGCTGTAGTTTTTCAGATTTTCATTATTTTCTTTTGAAGCTTTTTATCAGATGTAGATTTTTTTGTACCGTACTATCTGGTGTCATTTTTACAATAGAGAGCAGAAAGCGGGTGGATGTATTCCTTACTAGTGATTTGCAGACTTTTGTCCTTGGCTAGACCAATTGTATTAATTAATATATTCAGGCATTTCCTTGCCTTGTTACGGGGCAGCACCACTGCATACGTCTTGGAAGTCTTGATCTATGAATTTAGACCCTCAGAAGGAAGTTACTCCCTTTCTTGTCTTTTGTTTATTATTCGTCTACTTCCGTCTCCTCTCATAATTTCACCCTCCTCGAAACAGAAGTCGTTTCTGAGGAATGTGTTATTCCTGGAATGCTTCTCTCCTTCATATTTTATAACACTTCCCCTCCTAGTTCACAAGAGTCTTATCTTTATCCTTACACAGGTCTATGTTCATGTATTGTCGTTTTTCGCCTTGCATCTTTTCGTTATATTAAATCCTCAAATAAGCCATTCTATTGTCATAAGATGTATAAAAGACGATGAGTGGGTCCTTTTATACCCACTAATAATAATTTTTGTTTTTCCTCCATGACCATGGAAATGTAGGCGAAGTTCTGTGTATTCAATGAAAGTCATCAGTAATGCCTCATGTACATTCAAAGACTGTAATAAGGATGTAGGAAAGATATGCAATATGCAACATTCAGAGCAAATTTTCGATTAAAAACAGCAGTTGTGACATTTTCAGATATAAATTTAGTAAGAAATATTTAATTAAAATGTTTCTTTAAAAACTCATTTATTACAATGGATTCTCATTCCCTATTCTCAGATCAGTCAAATGTAGCACATTTCCTATAAATACATATGGGCTCATTTATCAAAACTGTCTAAAATTGGCTTGTTGCTCATAATAACCAATCAGAACTCCGGCAGGAGGTTCCAGAGTTTCGACCCCACTATCGAATATTGATCCCGAGAGAATCCCTTTAAGCCATTATTCAATGACCAATATTTCCACAAATGTCCACATTTATGACCGACTAGGTAAGTTGTATAGTCTCTAGTTGCTAGAGATGTATAAAAGGTCATGCAGACACCGCCACGTTTGTTAACATTGCAACAAAAACAAATGTCATATAAAGGACACGTCTGATGTGACCCCCTACGGGGTTAACAGAAGTAGAGCTCTGTAAGTGTACCGTCTGTTCTCACAGCTGTTTATGAAGTATAATACAGAGTAATACGACTCGTAATTACGAGCACGGGCGGCCACGGGCAGCCGGCCGCTTTTGCGAGCCGTGCTGCCATTATAAAGTATAGCAGCACGGCCCGTAAAATGAAAAAATAGAACATGTTCTATTTTTTTAACGGCACGGGCACCTTCCCGTGAGAAAACGGGAAGGTACCCGTGACTAACAAGTCTATGGGCCCGTTATTGCGGGTCGTAATTACGACCCGCAATAACGGGTGTTTTTACGGTCGTGTGCATTAGTGTCTCAGGTGATCACACTGGGTTTATAATATTCGGACCTCCATGACCTTGGCTACCGTATATCCATCACCTTACTCAATGGCCTCACAGCATGCAGGTTAATAAAATAGTTTTGTTGGTTTTTTTCTTAAGACTTACCACTGCTGTATGTTGAATCTGAAGCTGGTCTGGCAGTAGAGAATGAATTTTACAAGTGAAAATTTTGAATACAGACATTAACCCCTTCCCGCTTTGGCCACTTTTGACCTTCCTGACAGAGCCTCATTTTTCAAATCTGACATGTTTCAATTTATGTGCTAATCACTTTGGAATGCTTTTACCTATCCAAGCGATTCTGAGACTGTTTTATCGTGACACACTGGACTTTATTTACTGGCAAACTTGCTTGATATATTCAGTATTTAATTGTGAAAAATTGCAAAAATTTTATTTTTTCTAAATTTATATGTATCTGCTTGTAAGACAGGCAGTTATACCACACAAAAGTGTTGCTAATTAACTTCCCCATTTGTCTACTTTAGATTGGCATAGTTTTTTTTTAATATCCTTTTATTTTTCTAGGACGTTACAAGGCTTAGAACTTTAGCAGCAATTTCTCATAATTTCAAGAAAATTTCAAAAGGCTATTTTTACAGGGGCCAGTTCAGTTGTGAAGTGGCTCTCAAGGCCTTATATATATTAGAAACCCCCAATAAAATGTTAAAAAGTTCACCCCTCCAAAGTATTTAAAACAGCATTTAGAAAGTTTCTTAACCCTTTAGACGTTTCACAGGAATTATTTACAGACATTGTTTGTTTGTTTTTTGCAGAAATTCATTTTTAATAATTTTTTTTTGTAACACAGAAGGTTTTACCAGGGAAACGCAACTCAAGATTTTTGGCCCAAGTTCTGCAGTTTTAGGAAATATCCCACATGTGGCCCTAGTGTGCTTATGGACTGAAGAACGGGCCTCAGAAGCAAAGGAGCACCTAGAGCATTTTGGGGCCTCCTTTTTATTAGGATATATTTTAGGCACCATGTCAGGTTTAAAGAGCTCTTGCGGTGCCAAAACAGTGGAAACACCCCACAAGTAACCCCATTTTGGAAACTAGAGCCCCTAAGGAAATTATCTAGAGGTATAGTGAGCATTTTGACACCCCAGGTTTTTTGCAGAAATTATTGGAAATAGGCTGTGAAAATGAAAATCTAAATTTTTTCAAAGAAAATGTATGTTTAGCTAATTTTTTCTAATTTCCACATGGTTAAAGAAGACAAAGCACTGCAACATTTGTAAAGCAATTTCTCCCAAGTAAACTATTTCCCACATGTGGTCATAAACGGCTGTTTGGACACACAGCAGGGCTCAGAAGGGAAAGAGCGCCATTTGGCTTTTGGAGCTCAAATTTAGCAGGAATGGTTTGCTGAGGCCATGTCGCTTTTGCAAAGCTCCTGAGGGACCAAAACAGTGAAAATGCCCTAAAAGTTACTCCATTTAGGAAACTACACCCCTTGAGGAATTAATCTACGGGTGTAGTAAGCATTTTGACCCCACAGGTGTTTCATAGATTTTATTAGAATTGGGCAGTGCAAATAAAAACAATCCGTTTTCTTCAATAAGACTTCGCTTTAGCTCAAAAGTTTTCATTTTCTCAACAAATAAAGAAAAAAAAAAAGAACCCCAACTTTTGTAAGACAAGTTCTCCGGAGTACGGCAATACCCCATATGTGGTCATAAACTGCTGTTTGGGCACACGGTAGGGCTCAGAAGGGAAGGAGCGACATTTGGCTTTTGGAGTGCAGATTTTGCTGGATTGGTTTCTGGTCGCTTTGTCGCGTTTGCAAACCCCCTGTGGAACCAAAACACTGGAAACCTCCCCAGAAGTGACCACATTTTGGAAACTACACCCCTCAAGGTATTCACCTAGGTGTGCAGCGAGCATGTTAACCCTGCAGGTGTTTTTTTCAGAAATTAGTGTGCACTCTATGTTGCAGAGTGAAAATGGGATTTTTCCATAGATATGCCAATTTGTGGTGCCCAGCTTGTGCCACCATAACAAGACAGCTCTCTAATTATTATGCGATGTTTCCCTGTTTTAGAATCACACTACATGTGGCCCTAATCTTTTGCCTGGACATTCGACCAGGCTCAGGAGTGAAAGAGCACCATGCAAAATTGAGGCTTAACTTGGCGATTTACAAAGTATTGGTTCACAATTGCAGAGGCTCTGATGTGAAATAATAAAAGAAACCCTTGAGAAGTGACCCCATTTAGGAAACTACACCCCTCAAGGCATTTATTAAGGCGTGTAGTGCGCATTTTCACCTTACAGGACTTTTCCATAAATGATTGCGCTGCGGATGGTGCAAAGTAAAAATGACAATTTTTCCCTAGATATGCCATTTCAGTGGCAAAGATGTTGTGCCCAGCTTGTGCAACTGGAGACACACACCCCAAAAATTGTTAAGAGGGTTCTCCCGGATATGGCGATGCCATATATGTTGAAGTAAACTGCTATTTGGGCACACTGTAGGGTTCAGAAGGGAGGGAGCGCCATTTGGAGCGTGGATTTTGCTTGGTAGTATTTTGTTTGGAGTTTTACTGGTATTTCAGTTTATAATGTGGGGGTACATGTAAGCTGTACATAGTACATCAGGGGCATAGTCAGGTAGTATAATAATGGGGTAAAAAAAACAATAAAATAATCCATAGATGTGTGTTACGCTGTGAAGCAATACTTTCTGCACAGGTATTGGTCCACACTCCGCACCTTTGCAGTTTGGGGAATTTTGTTGGGAAAGTGTTGTCCTGGTATAATATGGGCACCCTCACTTCCTGCAGGTATGCTTGGGCCCTACCCTTCCAGGTTCCCTAATTTTAGGGCCTTGATAAATCGCCTCTTGAAACAGAAGAAATGTTCCCCTCGGACCTGCACAACTGCATATTTTTTATTTCCTGACTTATTGGAGCCTTAACTAATTTTATTTTTTCATAGACGTAGTAGTATGAGGGTTGTTTTTTTGCGGGATGAGCTGTAGTTATTATTGATATCATTTTGGGGTACATGTGGCTTTTTGATTACATTTGCTGCTTATTCTTTGGGAGGAAAGGTGACCAAAAAACAGAAATTCTGTCAGTGTTTTAGCTTTTTTATATATATATATATATATATATATATATATATATATATATATATATATATATATACATATACACATACACACATACACACACACACACAGCGTTCACCACGCATAATAAATTACATGTTAACTTTACTCTGCGTGTCAGTCAGATTCCGGCGATACCTAATTTATAGGACTTTTTTATGTTTTAGAAGTTTTTGCACAATAAAATTACTTTTCTAAAAAAAAAATGTGTTTTCCGACACCAACGTTTTCATTTTTTCGTTGACTGAGCTGTATGAGGGCTTGTTTTTTGCGAGACGAGCTATAGATTTTATGGGTACCATTTTTGGATACATTCGACTTTTTGATCACCTTTTTATTCCAATTTTTGCAGGGCAAGGTGACCAAAAATAAGACATTCTGGCATTGTTTTTTCTACGCCGTTCACCGCGTGGAAGAAATAGCATATTTTTATAGTTCAGGCCGTTACGGACGCGGTGAAACCAAATACGTAGTAAAATTAATTCTGGAGTCAGCGCAGTCGTCTACCAGGATAAATTTTCGAGCATTTCATGCTTCCCTCTGCTGACAAGATTTTTGGAGATGCTGATTTCGTTTTCCAGCAGGACTTGGCACCTGCCCACACTGCCAAAAGTACCAATACCTGGTTTAATAAACACAGTATCACTGCGCTTGATTGGCCAGCAAACTCGCCTGACCTAAACCCCATAGAGAATATATAGGGTATTGTCAAGAGGAAGATGAGGGACACCAGACCCAACAATGCAGACGAGCTGAAGGCCGCTATCACAGCAACCTGGGCTTCCATAATACCTCAGCAGGGATACAGGCTGATCGCCTCCATGCCACGCCGCATTGATGCAGTAATTCATGCAAAAGGATCCCCGACCGAGTATTGAGTGCATATGCTGTACATACTTTTCAATAGGCCAACATTTTGGTATTAAAAATCACTTTTGAAATTGGTCTTATTTAATCTAATTTTCTGAGAACTAAATTTTGAGTTTTCATTAACTGTTACCATAATCAACAACATTAAAAGAAAAAACTGCTGGAAATAGATCACTCTGTGTAATGAATCTATATAATATAGGAGTTTCACTTTTTGAATTGAGTTACCTTAATAAATTTAACTTTTTGATTATATTCTAATTCACTGAGAAGGACTAGTATGTGGTGAACGTAATAGGGGAGATTTATATATACTGGTGCAAGGAAAAACTGGAGTAGCTGCCTATAGCAAACAATCTGCTGTATCCTATCATTTTACAGAGACCCTTTGAAAATTAAAGCCTCAACCTGATTCATATCTCCCAACTTTTGAATTCGGAAAAGAGGGACATTTTTAGAGCCACGCCCACTAACCACGACAAATATCCCACATAAACACATCAAATCACGGCCAGATCCTTCTTCAAATAACAAGATGATATTCTCACTGCGGATCCCTAGACTTACAAAAAAAAACTATGGATATCACCAATATTATATTTCAGGTTATATCATCTTTATGTTACTTTTCCTATCTTGGGTATAACATTTGCTTATCACGGCAGCAGTAGCTGCAGGACAAACCAAAAGGCTGAGAACAATGAAAGTCAAGAGGGAGACCCTGTGGTTGATGACTTTTCAGTTGACAGGTAGCAGAGTTACATGATGGGGATTTTTTTTTTCCAGTTGTGTATTTCTGCTACCGGTCAATGGAAAAATCATCCACCAGAACCCCCTTGTAGATTGCTCCACACACAGCCGCCTGTAGATGGCTCCACACACAGCCGCCTGTAGATGGCTCCACACACAGCCGCCTGTAGATGGCTCCACACACAGCCGCCTGTAGATGGCTCCACACACAGCCGCCTGTAGATGGCTCCACACACAGCCGCCTGTAGATAGCTCCAAACACGGCCCCCTGTAGATGGCTCCAAACACGGCCCCCTGTAGATGGCTCCAAACACGGCCCCCTGTAGATGGCTCCAAACACGGCCCCCCTGTAGATGGCTCCAAACACGGCCCCCCTGTAGATGGCTCCAAACACGGCCCCCCTGTAGATGGCTCCAAACACGGCCCCCCTGTAGATGGCTCCAAACACGGCCCCCCTGTAGATGGCTCCAAACACGGCCCCCCTGTAGATGGCTCCAAACACGGCCCCCCTGTAGATGGCTCCAAACACGGCCCCCCTGTAGATGGCTCCAAACACGGCCCCCCTGTAGATGGCTCCAAACACGGCCCCCCTGTAGATGGCTCCAAACACGGCCCCCCTGTAGATGGCTCCAAACACGGCCCCCCTGTAGATGGCTCCAAACACGGCCCCCCTGTAGATGGCTCCAAACACGGCCCCCCGGTAGATGGCTCCAAACACGGCCCCCCGGTAGATGGCTTCAAACACGGCCCCCCGGTAGATGGCTCCAAACACGGCCCCCCGGTAGATGGCTCCAAACACGGCCCCCCGGTAGATGGCGCCAAACACGGCCCCCCGGTAGATGGCGCCAAACACGGCCCCCCGGTAGATGGCGCCAAACACGGCCCCCCGGTAGATGGCGCCAAACACGGCCCCCCGGTAGATGGCTCCAAACACGGCCCCCCGGTAGATGGCTCCAAACACGGCCCCCCTGTAGATGGCTCCAAACACGGCCCCCCTGTAGATGGCTCCAAACACGGCCCCCCGGTAGATGGCTCCAAACACGGCCCCCCGGTAGATGGCTCCAAACACGGCCCCCCGGTAGATGGCTCCAAACACGGCCCCCCGGTAGATGGCTCCAAACACGGCCCCCCGGTAGATGGCTCCAAACACGGCCCCCCGGTAGATGGCTCCAAACACGGCCCCCCGGTAGATGGCGCCAAACACGGCCCCCCGGTAGATGGCGCCAAACACGGCCCCCCGGTAGATGGCTCCAAACACGGCCCCCCCGGTAGATGGCTCCCAACACGGCCCCCCGGTAGATGGCTCCAAACACGGCCCCCCGGTAGATGGCTCCAAACACGGCCCCCCGGTAGATGGCTCCAAACACGGCCCCCCGGTAGATGGCTCCAAACACGGCCCCCCGGTAGATGGCTCCAAACACGGCCCCCCGGTAGATGGCTCCAAACACGGCCCCCCGGTAGATAGCACCACGCACAGCCCCCCTTTTGTAGATAGCGCCACGCACAGCCCCCCTTTTGTAGATAGCGCCACGTACAGCCCCCCTTTTGTAGATAGCGCCACGTACAGCCCCCCTTTTGTAGATAGCGCCACGTACAGCCCCCCTTTTGTAGATAGCGCCACGTACAGCCCCCCTTTTGTAGATAGCGTCACGCACAGCCCCCTTTTGTAGATAGCGCCACGCACAGCCCCCCTTTTGTAGATAGCGCCACGCACAGCCCCCCTTTTGTACATAGCGCCACACAACCCCAGCCCCCCTTTTGTACATAGCGCCACACAACCCCAGCCCCCCTTGTACATAGCGCCACACAACCACCCTTCCCCCTTGTACATAGCGCCACACAACCACCCTTCCCCTTTGTACATAGTGCCACATAACCCCCCTCCCCCTTGTACATAGTGCCACACAACCCCCTTATACTTTGTGCCACAATGCCGCCAGAGCACAGAGCGGTAGAGGTAGCCTACTGCTGCCACTCTCCTCTCTGCTATGACGTCACTCCCCGTCAGAAGAAGGCAGGAGTCTTGTGTCGATGCCGGCCCGGGGGTGGACCAATCCAGTCACCTGACCTGTCACCTGCTCGGTGAGGTCAGATGACAGATCAAATGACTGGACTGGTCCACTCCTGGGCCAGCATCAATCCCAGTCAGAACACCGCCGCAAGACTCCTGCCTTCTTCTGATGCTGATCGCTGCTGCAGTCGTCTGGCATGCAGGCCGCCTGTCAGCAGTGATCAGCTGTTTTGATACAGCTGCAGGGCCCAGCAGGATATTTTGCAGAACGCCCGGGACAGCGAGACAGCGGTGAGAAACCGTGACTGTCCCGCCGGATCCGGGATGTTTGGGAGCTATGCCTGATTGGTTGCTATGAGTAACTTCTTCATGTTTTTCTTGCACCATTTTTGATCTCCCCAATGTATGTGAAATGTTTTATAACTTCATGGCAAATCTTTGTGTATATGGCCAACCATAAAAAAAACTTGTCCTGTGTCCTTCATGCAGCATTTAGTTTATTATATTTGTGTGTTCTAATTTGGCGAGGACTTTCATTTTTAATTTTTTTTTATACAATTTCTTTGAATTTAATTTTCATAAACCTTCATAAATTTCAAACATATATATGTAAACAGTTGGCATACCTCCCAATTTTCAAGTATTGCACAGAGGGACAACTGATTCCTTTTAAGCCACGCCTCTTATTCCGCCTAATCTCCGGCCATACACACCCGTTTCAGCCCACACTTTATGATGGTGCCATAGTGCCTCCCACACAATATAATGCTCTTTCTGCCACCATAGAGTATAAAGCCCCCATAGCTGCCACCATACAATATAATGCCCAAACATATTCCACCATACAGCATAATGCCCCTATAGCTGCCCCA
This sequence comes from Rhinoderma darwinii, assembly GCF_050947455.1. Taxonomy (NCBI): domain Eukaryota; kingdom Metazoa; phylum Chordata; class Amphibia; order Anura; family Rhinodermatidae; genus Rhinoderma; species Rhinoderma darwinii. Next base: position 568,504,006 of record NC_134687.1, on the reverse strand, counting down.
TACAGTATACTGGCCACACAGATGCCCCATACAGTATAATGGCCAAACAGATGCCCCATACAGTATAATGGCCAAACAGATGCCCCATACAGTATAATGGCCAAACAGATGCCCCATATAGTATAATGGCCCCATAGCTGCCCCATATAGTATAATGGCCCCATAGCTGCCCAATATAATATAATGGCCCCATAGCTGCCCAATATAGTATAATGGCCCCATAGCTGCCAAATATAGTATAATGGCCCCCATATCTGCCCATACAATATAACGCCCCCATAGCTGCCCATACAGTATAATGCCCCCATAGTGCCCTCCATACAGTATAATGCCCCATAGTGCCCTCCATACAGTATGCCTCCTTAGCTGCCCCTAGTGCCAGTGCCCACATATAAAGTGCATATTAACTACATATCTAAACACGTTGAACCGTGGATTCTCCAAATGTTTTATCTCTATCTCCTTCTTTTTTTTTTTCTTTAAAACAAACTTTTTGTACTTATATTAGAGACAATGGGAAAGGATTGAAAAACTGATGTTGGCCAAGTTTCAACTATTCTCAAGTTGTACATGTTGAACCTTTAAATGTCATTCGTGTTATGTAAACTAATCTGTAAAAGAAGCAAAAGGTATACCTTCCATTATTATTTCAGGGTCGAGTGTAAAGCTGACCTGCCAGTATTGTGTGTAAACTCCTCTAAACACACTCACACGCACGCACTACATTTTATTTTTGCTTGTAAAAAAAACACCATGATTTGCAAGCATTTTTTACTCTATTCATTCCATTTGTACTATGCGTTTTTTCTTGCGCTTCTCCAGTCCTATAGAGAAGCCTATGAAAAATAAGGCAAAAAAAGAATTCCATACCCAGAGCGTGCTGCGTTTTGAAAAGAACAACCCAAAAAAATGCACCAAAAGGCCAGAAAAATGCCACAAACTAAAAAGGATTGTTTATAGTGAAATATCAAATGCGCTACAGACTTTCAATTAACATCTGGCCGCAGTGTTTTTGGCCAAAAAAATTCCAGGAAATACACCAATGACAAAAAATGCTATGTGTGAAAACACCCTCATTCTACATGCACACGTTGCGTATTTTGCTGCAGAAAATACGTAGCAAAACCGCAGGAAGCCACTGGAAAAAAAACGCACCTGAAGGTATGCTCTTTGATGCTTTTTTTGGTGCAGTTTTTTAATTTTGCATAAATCGCAGCGTTTTCGTGCTGCGGGTTTTTTCTGTGTATTTCTGTAGAACTACAGGGATAGAATTCACCAGCGGAATTGCAAGATAAATTAACATTCCGCAGTTTTGGAAATACGCACAGAGGGTCAATTTACATCCCGGAAAAATACAGCAGTGTGGAAATGAGATTACCTGGAATCTCATTGTCTATACTGGTACTGTATTACCCTGTGTTTTTTGCCACACGCAAATACGCGCGGCAAAATTGCGCGTAATACGCATCATGTGCATTGACACTTACAGTAATAAGTAAACAAATAAAAATATATTCTATATATATTCAGGATAATCACCTATATGTTGAAAATTTATGAATACCTACAGTCTGGCACTGATTGGACATTGTCAGATACTGTAGGTACACGCCCATTGACATTTCCAGGAGGACTAACAGAGGAATCAGGACAGCTAAAAATGTCCTCTTTAAGAGAGGGTTGACTAAATTGTTTTAGATTCAAAGGCTATATAGCGTGGATGCCACTTTCGTGGTCTAAGCCTATTGCAGAGAGAGTTATGTTGATATAATTCCTTACTCATGGGCAACATTCTGTGCGTAGACTGTTTTGGTGGAGCAGGGAGCCCCATCCGAGTTATGTTGTGTGAACCTGTTTAGGACTCCCCTTCTCCAGACGCCACACCACTATGTAACAGCATTAGCCTATTTGTCAAGTTTTGTTTTTTTCCAGTCGCTATTGTGTTTTTTTTTTAGCTCCTACGAAGCATTCTTTCAGAACAAACAGATGGTACTTTGTCTAAAAGGAAAAGTTGTTTGTTGGGAATCGTTGAATTGCTATACATTATGTCTATTTGTTTCACGAAGTGGAAAAGCAGCTTTCTCAGACTATTCTTTACAATGCCTGTTCATGAGTCTGTGAAAATATTTGCTTTTGGCATTCATACCTTACACCCAGTTCATCTTCAGGTCCTGTTGTGACACAAGATTATCTGGTTAGCTCATCAAAGGGATTGTATGAGATTAGAAAAACATGGCTGCTTTCTTCCAGGAACAGTGCCACTCTTTTACAGAGGATGTGTGTGGTATTGCAGCTCTGCCAAGTGAATAGGTAAGTGAGTTGTAATACCAAGCACAATCCATAGACAAGAGTGGTGGTGGTTCTGAAAGAAAGCAGCCATGTTTTCTAATTCTATACAAACTTGTTTAGTGATTGTTGGGTCACATCCCAAAATTATCAACGGTATAACCTGACAATTGTTCATTCAGGCCTTCATGTACAATTGATGATGTTATATTGTATGTGTAGATGTTATGTAAAAAGTCTATATTATCTAAAGCTTAAGACCTCAATTGTAACTTTTTTGTCTTTGCAACTGGTTTTCCTAGAGGAGATCAAGCTACCAAACAACAATGTAATTTAAGCTTTTTTTGGTTTATGTAAATAAAGCCTATTAACTTACTACTAATTTATTATTGTTCCCATTTACTGACCGCATGCAGAGATTTTAAAAAGATGTTATGAATCGAAAAACCAAATATATATTTGAAAATTGGTTTCACTATATAACGTACGTTTTATTTACATGAAACCAGAAATCCTAATTTAAACTGAATGGGGAACACCGGTAAAACTGAAATGAATGAATTCTGTACCTAGCAATTATTTGGCTATGTGTACCCCTGCTGGCTCTAGGAACATGGGTGGCAAATGTCTTTTTACAGGGTGTGTGCAAATTCACTATTTGCTTTCTGGGAAATTTTTTCAAGTGCCACGGTACCATAAAATCTGAACCCCAAAAAAATGATAATATGAAGCACCTGCCACAAGACCTCCATAACCGTGACATCGACAGGACTCCTAAACAGCCACATACCCCACAATGAGACCACAATAGGCCCCTCCATAACGGTGACCGCTACATTGTCTGTTTACCCACAATTCAATGCACTGCACTATCTCTGAGGGACCCACAGCGTGGCTAAACCTGATTTTCTTGGTTTAAGAATAGAATACCAGGACTGCAGAGAAGGCTGACCTTAGACCGAGCAGAGGAAGAGTTTTGCTGATAAGAATGTATATTATGCCCATGAGGGTATGTGCAAACTTGAGTTCCAATGCACTCACCCAGCAAGACTAAGATAACTTACATACTTATGAATTAAAAGACCTTACACTAGAAAATGATGGCCTGTCCATGATAATAATAATACTGTATGCACGTGTGTTGATAAATACTATAAAGCCATTCTATTATATTACCATCCAATCATACTAGAAGACCCTGAGATCTGCACGTATTGTATTCATGGCTAACAGAACTCGCCATTTCCAGCCAGTGACTCCGTTGTGGGGGTTATAACTATATATCTAAGGTGCTATGGTGTCTGTTATAACTCTGTTATTACATTTCCATCTCCATGACTACTAATTTATTGTGATAATGTTCTGATCCAACGCAGGAGACTTGGGGAGTCATTTTACATGGTCTGTTACGGTACAATAAATCCTTGTACGTTTTAACTGGCTGCCTCATAGTGGATCATGATCTTTATTAGCTTTGCAGATTTAGTCCTCTGAGCGCAGCACAGATAGGATTGACAGTCGGATGATGTCGGTAAGCGGTGTACGGCTTGTTTTGTCTATGCTGACATATTTAAGCTTCAAGAAACTGACGTTTCCTATAGTAGGAGGACAAGGTTGTATGCATATCTCCCGACGTGTCAGGCGGCCAAAGGGAAAATGATCAACATTTTTTCTGTTAATCTATTTAGCTCACAGAGGATTTCCTTCATATAGTTGTAGAAAATCCTCAACTGTGTAAGAAGGACCAGGTCAGGACAGGTTTCTGGTTTTTCAGTATGTACAAACAACTGAAAAAGCCCTTTACTGTTACATGAATATTCAAACTTCTATGCACAATGAAACCTGGTATAAAGTACAGGGTGGGGGTTAATGTAAAGTTAGATATAGTAAATGTAGTTCCAAAATAGGGACCTTTCTGCAGCAAAGTGGGACTTTAAACCAAAGGTAGTGACAACTGAGAACTATACTTTACCTACCATAATGGCAGTCCCTGTAGGTGCAATTGGGCTGGTGGGTGGTCCATCTTGGGTTGCCCTCTTCCTCGTGGACTGTGAACCTACCCAGAGAGCCCTCTCTCTACAGGATACACAACATTGGCAATCCAAGAACAAGCCCGAGCATCCTATTGCTTTCCTCTTCTTTAAGGGATGGGAAACAGGGAGCCAACAAAATGTGAGCTTTCCTGTCCTATGTTTTAATATAAAGGTGTGTCTTGTTATAAAGCTGTTTGTCCTGATGTGACCTAGTCCTTTGTCACTTTGGGACTTGTTCTACATTAGCTGGTGACTTTCATATGAAATAACCGTGAAGTTAAATAATTTTGGCTCCTGCTGCTAAGTTATTAAAGAAGACCTGACACTAGGTCATATAAGATAAACTGGTTAATTGACCTAAATAGCGCAGTCTCCCTGATTCCAGCTTTTTTTTCTTGTTTTGTTTCTTTCCTAGACCCCCGTTCCAGTGATATGGCAGACTGTTGTGTTGGCTCCCTATATGCGAATTTGCTGTAGTTCGCCAATGGGGTGGAGCTAGCTTCCCTGCTTCTGATACTGACCAATCATAGGGAGACAGCTCGAGGGCAGTTCACACCCTGTTGGCTACAATAAATTAGCATATAGGGAGCCAACAAAACAGTGGGCCATATCTCTGGAACGTTGGGGTCCAGGAAAAACAGGGAGACAGCACTATTCAGGTCCGTAAACCAGTCCAACTTATATGACCTAGTGACAGGTCCTCTTTAAACATTATATTAATCCATTTCTTCTTTTATTACTGTCTGGGTTTTGGGAAAGCTGAGTCACCATAAATATGAACCTAATCCTATAATCTATACAGCTCCCCAAGGGGTTATTACCCAGCCCTCTTAGAGTCCTGGTTGGTAAATCTGCCAAGTTATGCAGAACAAAGCATGTTTCACTGCATACCGGGAGCCTGGGAAAGCTGGGTTACAACCCTGGTGAAGTTCTTATAGAATTTTTAAGAACTCTACACAGGAGAACAACTCCATTTTATTAAGATGACACAAGAAGACTTGTAACATTTTGCCCTTTACTAGTATTTCTCCAGATTGTGTGTTCTGTATACATATATTTACTTTGCTGGAGGCACGGTATACTATTGACTTCCTTCCTGTCTTCATCATCAACTTTCCCCTTGAGACGTTCTGCTTCATAGATTCAGCGGTAATGATTTATTATTGTATCAGACTGACCTGAGTTTTCATCATTATGATATAATTGTCGATCCTGACCTCTTCCGGCTACATTACCTCTGTATAATTGTCTATTTCTGGTAAGCCAGCTTTAAAAGTTAAATAATATTAATATTTCTCCGGCCTCTGAGTGGTTAAAGTGATCCGACAAGTACAACGTTGTTGTTCCTACTATAGGACACATCCTCCTGAAGATTCTGCCACATCCAAACTTGTCAAGCTGGATTTTCATGGAGAAGCGTCTTGTGGTTTTTACTGTGTCTCAATGTGCATTAGAAATGTGTAGGCAGGAGGGAGATGTGCTGGGACGTCTATACGCTCAGGATACAGAGTGCCATGCACAAGACCTGCCGAGAATGGGATTTATACATGACATTTTATCTTGTATCTCGCTTTCTTTTTAGTGCCTGAAAATGACTGCAAAGAGGAACCTGTTTGTGCGGTTGGTGCCGTGCCGGTGTTTGCGGGGAGAGGAAGAAACTGTGACCTCACTTGACTATTCTCACTGCAGCCTGGAACAGGTGCCGAAAGAGATTTTCACATTCGAAAAAACCTTGGAGGAGCTTTATTTGGATGCCAACCAGATTGAAGAGCTTCCCAAGGTACCACTTTTCTGTATAGGATTCATATTTTCCATGACACTGATGACAAGCAGCCCTTTCTCCTGGGTCTCTTCCAGCTGTGTTTTTATGGGCATTAGCTCACGTCGCTGCTCTAGCTTTCTGGCAGAATCCTGTGCCAACCATTCACTTAACTCCGACTCCATCTCATGAGCACAAGCTCCAGCCAGGGAGTTCCTTACACTTCCAAAGTTTTCATCTAGTTGGCACTTTGTTACATCTGTTCTCCAGCAGATGTTAATGTTTTCCTACCATCCTGGCTCTCAAAATCTGATGTTATTTCTCACTCGATCCTCATTTCGAGTTTACAAATGGCCGCACACACACATGCACAACTCAGGGCCTGTTCACATCAGCGTTGGCTTTCCGTTCCAGGGTTCCGTCGGAGGTTTCCGTCGGGTGAACCCCGCAACGGAAAGTCAAACTGAAACCACAGCTTCCGTTTGAGTCACCATTGATATCAATGGTGACGGAAACGTTGCTAATGGATTCCGTTCGTCACCATTCCGGCAGGTTTCTGTTTTTCTGACGGAATCAATAGCGCAGTGCTCCTGAATTACTGTCAGGAGCACAGGTGACCTATTATTTTTTTGTTTCTCCGTTATATTTTATTTGCCAGAGATGTATAAATGGACACCATATTACAAAGTCCAGAAAATAATGGCTTGTTTTTGCAGTATCCTTTTTAGGAAATCTAAATATATTTGAAGCAGATCCCCATCAGTGAACTGAATGTCGCAAAATAATTTTAAATTAATTTTATTTATGTCCCAGTATGACATTGTTGGAAACAAAAGCTTGTTACTATCCATTTAGAGACAAGTCCTACTATTTCTTCATAGAATATATGCCCGTGTGAACGTATTTTTTTGGATACATAAAATTTATGCACACTATAAAGTAATGTACGGACCTGCCCTTGCTAGGTTTTGTGTTTGGATATTTAATTTAAAAGGGTTGTCCACTTTCAATTATTAGCCTAAAATGTGAATTTGTCATTTATTCTGGCGCTCGGACTGACCTGCCCCACCCATGCATTGAACATGCATTTAAATGGCTTACACGTAATGCTACATGTTGTGTGACCTTGTGATCTGGCGTCATGACCCCTGTATATGCTCATACTCTACAGGCAGTAAGCTATAATTCAGTATCTGTACAGATAGAATCACAGCTGGAGACCGTGGACATCACATGGACGAGAATATCGCATGTCTCCGTTATTTATATGTGGGGTAGCGCTTCTTCAATAACTGAAACGACCCCAGGTTAAAAAAAAAAAAAATTATTAGTAAGTTACATAATTTTCCATTCTAGGCTCTCATAACACAAATTAATAGATGGTGAACAACCCCTTTAAATGTAAAGAAATGTCATCTAGAACCGTAGCATTGCATGTTTCCACTGCGCGTCCGCTCTTCTATTACAGTGCACACCACTTCAGTATATCCTATAATCCGCCATACTTTTATGTACCCTCTTTTTTTTTAGAAACTCTATTAGCGTTATAACCACACGAGATGGGCCATTTTTTATAGAAAGTCAAATGACCTATAAGAACATTTTTGTGGTGTGGGAGGAAGTCTACAGAAGCACTATTAATATGTTTTTGTCGTTTGGGAGTAAACAAACACAAGACCCCAGCTCTGCAAAGCAAAAGTGCTAACCATTGATCTACTGTGCTACCAAGCGCCCTTGTAGACATTTTCTAAAGGGCTATCTTTACCGGATATTAAGTTGGTGGGTTTTTTGGAAGGCTGGATAACCAACTTTTATTGCATTGCTATACCCACTGCTATCTACCATTGGAACCTTCCATTGACGTGGCTTTATTTGTTGATAGCACCCAAGCAAATTGCCTCTACAAATGGAAGAAATTATACTAATAAATTAGATCAATTCTATATAATAGATGTATTTTATGAGTTGTACAGATAGCCACCCACTTCTCCATTATTTGAATGTACAAAGATTTGTAAAAGAAATGTAAACTTCAATTTGGATTAGACAAGGAGTCTTCTGAAATTGAGAAAATCAATGAGAAGAGACACGTTACTGCTGCTTTCACCATTTTCTTTTCTCAGTGTTCTCATTCCACTTTTTTATTTTGCGGTGTGACTATGTGTAAAAAATGTTACATTTGTCATTCGGTAATGACTGTATTTTTTTTGTTTTGCTTCCACATGATGCTTGTCAGTCATTGTTGTAAATGAATGCACATTAAAGCCTCTGGCCTTCCGATAGAAAAGTCCCTCTGACTCACTCATTCTGTCGTGTGACCGGTGACATTAATGGGAAATGTGTCATAGAACAAACATGTCAACAGTAAATAGATCTAATATTTATAGAAAGATAAATTCTTTGCATTCTTCCACTCAGTGCCTCCTGATGAATGGGGTCTTGAGTTTATATTTTTGTAAATGTCGATTCTAGGGATATAGTTCTCTGTTGCACTTTAATGGCAATCTCGATTTCTGATTCCTAATGAGCAGCTGACTGCCATTTTTGTATTTGGTCACTAGGCTAGATTCACACAGGGTAGTCTGTTGTAGCTTTTTTTGTAGTCAAAACCATGAAAGGTTCCGAAATAAGAGAAACGTATGAAGTAAAGACTTACACTTCTCTTCCTATGTGCATTGACTCCTTGTTTTGGCTTAAAAAAAAAAAAAGATGCAACAAAAACTGCCCTGTTGGAACCTGACTTTTGATAAGTTCCAAATAATAACCAAGCCTGCATTAACCTTCTAAAAAAAAACATAGTGCAATAGAATATGGCATGGTTGCAAGTATCTATTGTGCTCATTCTATTACTATCCCTGAAAAGGAGTTGGATTGTAAGAAACAATGGCGCACAATATTGGGCCATAATTTGGTCATCTCTATGAAGTTTCTTTGTATTGCTTAAAGGGGTTGACCGCTACGGACAATCCCTACTTCTTAGGGTATGTTCACACAGAGTGTTTTCAGACATTTTTCTGGCCGTAAACATCCCGAAAAATGGCTGAAAAATCGGAAGCAGAATGCCTCCAAACATCTGCCCATTGATTTAAATTGGAAAAACGGCGTTCTGTTCCGACGGGGTGTTTTTTACACTGCCGTTTTTCATGTCACTTCTTCAGACGTTTTTGGAGCCGTTTTTAATAGACGCTATAGAAAAACAGCTCCAAAAACATCCGTTAAAAACGAGACTTTGATCAAAAAAACGTCTGAAAATCAGGAGCTGTTTTCCCTTGAAAACAGCTCTGTATTTTGAGACGTTCTTTTATTTTGTGTGTGTACATACCCTCAGAAAGGATTCTTTACAAAAAGTAGATCACAAATTTTCCCCCTCCTGTGACCCCAAGCGATCAACTGTTATCTGTAGGGAAACCTGGCAGTAAGTGTTCAATTTTCCTGCAGTGCCATTGTCGGGGAAATAAAGCATTACACAATGGTCATTCAAATAAATGCGTTGTCTGTGTAATGCATGACCATACAAGTCCTCCAGGGTGAGAGACGCTCTTTGTAATATCTCTCCACTCACAAACAGATGAGCATCTTGAACATAGGACCCCCCTCCTTCCGTTAACTCAAAATTCTCTAATAAGACATATGAGAATAGGTTTTCTAAACTGGACAACCCCTTTAATTTTGACTGTTGTCAAGCTTGTCCGAGGCAGGCAGAAAGTTAATTGACTCATCTTGAAACCTGATTCTTATTTTTATCTTGGTCATAAATTGTAGGCAGAAAGACTCATAAATATCACAAGGGATATAAAAAAACCAGTCATGCAGTATTTATTATGTCGTTTGACTTTGGGAATAAACGTGTCACACTTACTATGTCACACCATGTTACAGTTCATAAACATAAATGTAGAGCTCTGCTCAGTGGGTGGAGACACCATCCTGACTAGACAAGTGCGGCTGTGTCTCTGAGAGTATAGAGGTTCATATCCTACCTGTGCGTAAACGTATCATCATAAACCATCCCATCATTATTGGAATGTTACGTCCAGAATAATGCATATTGGTATGGGAAACTGACCTGTAATTGTTATCTCGGATGTATCGCAGATTTGTCATCCTTCGTTGAACTTCTTTTGTCTACTGAAATGAGCGGTCAAGGTGTTAATCCAACAAAAATACATAAATCCCATATAACTTTTTTCAAATCCTACTTTGCCTATGCAATAATGTCTCGCAATCTATCAAATATAGGCCTTGTTTAAATCTCTTTAAATGGCCTATATTTGACATATATGCTGAGAAAAGATCCTGACATACACATCAAACGTTGGCTTTGGCAGATGCCCTAAGAGTGTCATGCGTCACCATAGACTGTACGTCATGGTCGGGGGGGTTCATGGTAGTTTGTGACGGATCCGTGAAATGGATACCATTATAGTCTATGAGTGAGTGACAGATGCCACTATTAGGCATTAGTTTAACATAGCCGTCACCCATCGACTACAATGGTATACGTTTTACATAAACCTCATGAAAGTTATTAAAAAGCCCATGACGTACACCATACAATGGCATATGTCACCTATGGGCTCCCATGTTAAAGGGAACCTGTCACCAGCATTTCACCTATTGAACTCTACTCGTACCTCGCTGGCCGCTGATGCCAAAAGTTCATTGCCATTATCCCCGCTCCTAAACTCCTCTGACCATAAATAATGGTTCGGAATGAAGGTAAAGACTTACTGAGAAGATAATTATAGGTTACATAAAAATGAGTTTTTCACCCAATTCCACCAGGTATTGCTGGTTTAATAGGTTGAATGCTGGTGACAGGTTCCCTTTAAAAATCATACCGTGCTATAGGGCTTGGCAATTAGTTGGAAAAAAATGTAAACCGAAATTCACTGCAGGTCGTTTTTTTTTTTTCCATTTTCAACTGTATCTGCATCCTCAGAACGCAGATACAGGTGAATCCTATTATAGGAACTGACCGTTCCCTACTCTACTGTTCATTGTGTAACATCGGCCGCTCACGGCTCAGCACAGACAGGCGCATTGATGTCACTGCCTCGCGCCTGTCTGTGCTGAGGCATGAGCGGCTCAACGCATATTTTCAGGGTCCGCTGAAATTCTGCCATATATCGGCGTTTCAGGCAGCTCATTGGTCCACGGTCTCCTCAATGCCCACCCCATTTACTTATTGTTTATCCTCAATTCCCACGTGCCATGGTGAGCGGACAGGGCCCGCCCTAAAGCTATATACACGGATGATAGGGGTTATATACAGGGATGATGATGGGCTGGTATATACAGGGACGATGGGGGTCCCGGTATATTATCCCCATCATCCCTGTATATTGCCCCCATCATCCCTGTATATTGCCCCCATCATCCCTGTATATTGCCCCCATCATCCCTGTATATTGCCCCCATCATCCCTGTATATTGCCCCCATCATCCCTGTATATTGCCCCCATCATCCCTGTATATTGCCCCCATCATCCCTGTATATTGCCCCCATCATCCCTGTATATTGCCCCCATCATCCCTGTATATTGCCCCCATCATCCCTGTATATTGCCCCCATCATCCCTGTATATTACCCCATCATCTCTGTATATTACAAAGGAACCCGATGGAACCTATTGATTTTAATGGGTTCTATCATGGTTTCTGTTTTGCTGGACAAAATAGCGCCTGATAGAGCCTCCGGCGCAGATGTGAACAGAGCCGAAGATAAAATCTGTGCAGCTCACACACGCATGTTTGTATTTTCTTGTGAAAGTTACGGAGTGTTCTTTCACAAATATTTTGGCCACGCTAATGAAGATAACGTAATATGAGATCATCACTGTCAGGGTTAGGTGCTGACAGCTAGGCATATGCTTTGGAGCATAATGTGATTTATGGAAACAATGTGATCATGCGACGCAGCACATTCCATGTATTAATGGCAGCAAATATACAGGCAGTGCGCGGTGTTCTGTTCTTATGTGATGGCCAAATTCAGATTTTATGAACAAAATATCACATGGTATTACATGCAGATATCGCGTCATGTGTAACTGTTTACATATTTACACGTAGAAGGCCATTGCTGTCATATATACAGTGTGTGAATGGATTTACACTGCCCGACCCAGTGTTCTATCTTAATGTTGAGTAAAACCTTTAACGGATGCAATAAAGCAAACAACCAACCCTTTAAAAGACCGATGGGTACAGGGGTTCTAACATCTAGATTTTACTAGTGGTGGGATATGGAGCTTCTAGGCCATGTCAGGGAATATTATAATGTGTCCCACAGGTGCTCATTAATATAAACAATTAAAGTTTTAATGGGATTTTTCATTAATGGCCTATTTTTTGGATTGATCATCAATGCATGATTGGTGGGGTTTACAGTCACAGGATCGCCATCGAGCAGCAGAACGAAAGAGTATCAACACCCTCTTCATTACAGTTACAGTACAGAGGGACACGGGTCCATGCCCTTGTGTCTGGTACTGTAGCTCAGCCCTAGTCACTATAATGTGCTGGGGCGGTACTGCAGTACTCCGGTGAGTGCCACAAGCCGCTTCATCTGTTGATTGGTGGCAGTCCTGGACCCATAGGTGGCACTCCCACCAATCACACATTAATGGCCTATGTTAAGAATTCACCATCAATGTAAAATCAAGAAAAAAAACGTTATATTTACAGAAAAAAAAATCAAAGGCAAACCCCTTTACATCCACAAAGTATTGCAGAACTATTTGGTAATCATTAGTCACGGCAGTATACTGTATACTTTTTCCACTTCTGTAATAGAGCTTATGCATTGTATAATCTAACGTTATGCAATTTACTAATATACTTTGTGTTGCAATTTAAGGATAGTATGTAGATATCTTGGAAAATGTGAAGAAATTTAAAACCGAAAGTATATTAGAAAATTGTTATACTTTTCATTCTACAATGAATATACTTTATTTACGTGCTACCAGAAACCCCCTTTGCTGAGCATGTTTTGAAGCTCTGCTTTACCCGTATTCTATATTTCTGCATTGATGTCCGGATGCCCACACCGTTTACTGTACGACATTCGCAGGTGAGCTCACAGCTGCACTAACCTAATTTATTTTGTAGAAATAGTACATGCTATCGTTTTTATGCTTTTGTTAGCAAATCTTATGAACATTATCCTATGAGCATACTTTTTATATTTTACATAGTTGCTGCTATGATTTCAGTCATATTGTAGCTACCTTCCCAACTTCGGTCAGTCACCTTCACAGGATACAGATGCTGTGTGGCCTAGACCGATAGCAGCCATTATAATGCCTAGATTTTTAACTCGCCCCCAACGTCTTTCTGCCCTGCCTGTCTAACTTATTACTGTAGTCAAAGCAGTTTAATACTAGTAACGTTCTGTTCATGAACTAGGAAGCCCAGAATGATCACGGTTCGGTTTCCCACCCAGAGTATTGCAGAAATTATTAGTTCGGAATTTGTCCATGTGTGAAACAAGTAGGCTTTCCCGCCATCTTCAAAATTTGCTAAGAAGGTCTCCGTCCGCCTCACTGAGTGCATGTTAGCTTGATAATATTTAACCCGTTAAGCAACCTATTAAAATTCCTTTGGATCATCTGAAAAAAATTATACAGTGGGAATGAACACACAATGCAAAAATCTGTAACGGGGCCCACCCCAACTATGACATGTTAGTGACACTGCTGGCCATAGATGAGGAAAGTCAGCTGAACCCACTAATATCAAAGTGATCAGACTACGATCTCGTGTAATTGGGGGTCTGCCAATTGTTCCCCTGCCATTGGAGGAAAACGGGATCAGGCATGTTTGTTTCCCAATGCGTGACTCTTTGTTCCTGAAGGAGATAAGCCACTTCCAGAGCGTTCCCCGGCAGTGGCTTATTCACCTCTACCAATTGAAATGAACCTTCAAGCTTGTCTGAACCGAGCATGAATGTTTATAGTACAGTTGACAGAAATGGCTATTGGCTGAACAAGTGCCTTTCTGGGGCAAAGGGGCAATTAGGCCCCGTCAGGCGTCAGGGCTTCAACCTTAACCATTTATATGTCCTATATTTACGCACCTCATTACATTAGAAAGTCAGAAAAAAGTTTGTTTTTTAATTCTACTCCCCCCCCCCCCCCTTTCCCTTATAGTCAGACATGCTATGATTGATTTATTACTTTTTGGGCTTATATTTAAGCAAAAGGAAATGTGTGTTGATCAAAGTGGAACCTTGAGTCATTCTTGGTCTTAAGCAAGAATACGGGGTTAAGAACCTGTGGTCTGTAAGATACGTAGTCGCTTACAATGCGGCAGTTTCATATCATTATAAGTGCTGCAACTCTAAACCTCTTATTGTTTCTTTGCATATTGTTTTCTCCTCTGTTTTCCCACCATTAGCTGTGAAGTAGAAAATGGAAGCTGACTGCCATTTTTTTCTCTGTTTTTCTTTTCAAATAGCAACTATTCAACTGCCAGTCTCTGCACAAACTGAGTTTGCCAGACAATGACCTAACAATATTGCCAGCATCTATAGCAAATCTCATTAATCTCAGGGAACTAGATGTCAGCAAGAATGGTAAGTACTTTCACAAGTTAATTGAATTGTGTATCAACAAGCTTCTAAGTACTGCAGTCAGTATAGTATTTGCATGTGATCAGATAGTTTCTTCCTATAATAAGTCTTTAAAATTTTCTTTTAGCTTTTTCTTGGCTATTTTGATCATCTTCACGCTTGGTGACAGTTATGTGACTATCACAGTGGCCATAGGGTTTGTCACATACCCTGAATAACATAAATCTCTATTGTTATGCAGAGTTTTACTTTATATTTGTGCATATTTATGCGCCAGGTCTGTTGGTGACAGCCCTTGTAATGTCTTTCATTAGTGGTTATCACTTTTCGAAATCCAGCATCTATTTAGAAAGGCTTGGTAAAAAATATATATATTTAAGTTACTTAAATGGGATGTAGTTTTTTTTATTCTGTTTTGCAATGTGGCTTGACATTTTTTACATTTGAGATGGTGACATATAACATATGTACTATTTATGTATGAAGTAAGAGTTTATTATGTGATGAATATGCATCCATAACTAGTCAGACTACTCGCAGGATATTGTGTACAGATTTGGCACTTGTGTATAAGGCTCTGGTCACATTGGTGTTATGTTCCTGGCATCAGGGCTCACTGTGTTTTTGATAGCAAAAATAGTAGCGCTATTCTTGCCCTCAAAAACAGCGGAATCCCAATGGTATCTTTTAGGATTTGTTAAACATTTGAAAGCAAATCAGCCACACCGTTCATGGCTCTGTTAAGAATGGAATCTGTGATGGGATTGTCAACAAAGCCTAAGAACGATATCCTTCAACAAGAGTTTGTTCAATTAAAGGGATGTTCCCATCTCAGACACTTATGGCATATCCACATAGTCCCCGTTTCTCATCGGAGACTAGCAGCCGCTTTCTTAGGTGGGATGGGAGGCGATCATCCTCCGTTTTTGATATAGGTGCGGGTCACAGAGCTGGAACCTGCATCTATCAGACGTTTATGGTATGTCCTGTAGATATGCCATAAATGTCGGAGATGGGAAAATACCCCCAAAAAATATCAAAATTGGAATTTTTAAATTTGAAAAAACAAAACACAGTTTCAGGTGACCTAATGATGTTTGTATTATTTGCTTGCTCAGCCGGTATATCAATCTTTATACATGACCTGGAGCATGCCTTCCTCTGGATCAACACCAAAATCTGGTAGTCAAACTAGATGGACTTGTCTTTTCAAAACACTACTATGTCATATCTTACCCCCAAGGAAATTACTTACTTGGGGTTCTTATTGTCTGTGAATGCAGGACCGGCCTTAGGATAGATGGCGCCCTGTGCGAAATTATCTTTCGGCGTCCCACCCCATCATAAAAAAAATGCCCCATAAAAAAAGTATAATGCCCCCCACAGTATAATGCCCTATATATTGCCCCACACAGTATGCCACTTTAGTGCCCCCCATACAGTATAATAATATTTAATATAATATAACCCCTTCAAGAACACAGTATTTTGTCCTATAATTGTGCCCACACTGTATTTTGCTCCCTAAGTGCCACACACACTATATTGCCCCTGTAGTACCCCTACACAGTATAATGTCCGCTTAGTGGCCTCCACACAATATAATGCCCTCCTCCCCTGGCTGACACACACAGCCCCCCCCTTGTAGATAGTGCCCCCCTGTAGACCGTGCCTTACATCCCCCGACCTCCCCCTTGTAGATTGTGCCATACAGACCCCCACCTTCTTGTAGACCATGCCCCCAAATAAAAAAAATGTACTCACCTAGGCCCCGTTCCCATGACTAACTGAGCTGCTCCACGACGGGATCCTTGCGTAGGCCAGCGTGATCCTGTAGCCTAGTACAGTGTTTCCCAACCTTTTCGGACTCGAAAAATAAAATTTCCTCAGGGCACCCCTACCAAAAATAGTTTCGAGAAAGACCGAAAACGGCTAAAAACAAGCACTACTCTCTTAGGGTATGTTCACAAAGCATCTTTTCTTCAGTAATTTTGAAGCATATTTTGAATGGACAGCGTTGTTTGACCTTTTTTTTTTTTTTTGCGTTTTTTTTAAGCCGTTGACGCTAATGCAAAAGACGCAGGCAAAAAAGCTCCAAATGAGTGCGGCAGGTATTTTCTGCCTCCTATTAATTTCAATTGGAGCTCAGAGGTGGAAACTACTTGAAGAATATCAGCCCCACACCCACAGTAAAATAACAATCAGACCGCCACTCATAGTAAAATGACCGTCAGCCCACCACTCACAGATTCTCCTTGTAGGTAGCGCCACACAGCCCCCTTGTAGGTAGCGCCACACAGCCCCCTTGTAGGTAGCGCCACACAGCCCCCTTGTAGGTAGCGCCACACAGCCCCCTTGTAGGTAGCGCCACACAGCCCCCTTGTAGGTAGCGCCACACAGCCCCCTTGTAGGTAGCGCCACACAGCCCCCTTGTAGGTAGCGCCACACAGCCCCCTTGTAGGTAGCGCCACACAGCCCCCTTGTAGGCAGCGGCACACAGCCCCCTTGTAGGCAGCGGCACACAGCCCCCTTGTAGGTAGCGCCACACAGCCCCCTTGTAGGTAGCGCCACACAGCCCCCTTGTAGGTAGCGCCACACAGCCCCCTTGTAGGTAGCGCCACACAGCCCCCTTGTTGGTAGCGCCACACAGCCCCCTTGTTGGTACCACTCCCCCCCCCCCCCCTTCCTGTATATAGCACCACTGTAGCTCCCTGAAGGAGCGGAATCCCCCTATGGCCAGGGATTCCGCTCCTGGAGTGCTCCGCTTGATGCCCATGTCCTGGCCTGGGCGCTTCT
This sequence comes from Rhinoderma darwinii, assembly GCF_050947455.1. Lineage (NCBI taxonomy): Eukaryota > Metazoa > Chordata > Amphibia > Anura > Rhinodermatidae > Rhinoderma > Rhinoderma darwinii. The sequence goes on along the minus strand of NC_134687.1, from coordinate 568,486,554 downwards.
GAAACAAGCAGGGGAAGGGAGCCAGCGCAGCGTGCTCTTCCACCTGCTGGTGTGATGCACCCTGTGCAATGGCACAGGTCGCACACCCCTAAGGCCGGCCCTGTGTGAATGTGTTGGGCGTATTCAGTAAAGTGACAGGCTAAAAGAACATTTAGGAGGTAGGATGAAAAATGAGGGGGGGATGTCAAATGCAGCTAGTAAATTGACAAAAGTATCTTTACTTAGATATACAGTAGCATACTTCCCAACTTTCAATAATCACAAAGAGGGACACTGCGTTGCGACAATTTTTTTTAAACCACGCCTCTAATCTCACCCAAACCCCGCCCATACACATCTGATTCAGCCCACACAGTATCATGCTACCATAGTGCCTCCCACACAGTATAATACCAAATAGCTGCCCCCACACAGTTTAATGGTACCATAGCTGCCACCAAACATTATAAAGCCGACACAGATCCCCCCATACAGTATAATGCCCACACACATTCTCCCATGCAGTATAATGCCCATACAGATGCCCCCATGCGGTATAATGCCCAAATTCCCCCATACAGCATAGTGCCCCCCCTAGCTGCCCAATACAGTATAATGCCTCCTTAGCTGCCCCTAGTGCCAGTGCCATTGCAGATAGTGACAGTGTCCATGTATATAGTGTCCATGTACCTAGCACCACAGTATCCCCTGTAGATAGTGCCACTATATAGTGCCACAATGTCCATGTAGATAGTGCCACACCCCCATGAAGATAGCGCCAGCCCCCTCCTGTAGATAGCGCCATTGGGACTCCCTCTAGGAGCGGAATCCCCAGCCAGAGCATAGGCCTAGGATTCTGCTCCGAGAGGGAAGCCCTGATGTCACTGTCCATATATGGACAGTGACGTCAGTGGCTACTCCTTTAGCGGAATCCCCGTTGCGGACTCTGGCCGGGGATTCTGTTCCAGGAGAAGCCACTGACGTCAATGTCCATATATAGACAGTGACCTCAGGGGTTTCCTCTAGAAGCGGAATCCCCAGCCAGATCATCGGCAACAGGAATTCCGCTCAAGGAGTAGCCACTAATTCTGAAGTAGGGAACCATCAGCTCCCTGCTTCAGAATTAGTTCAGAGCGGAGGAGCAGAGGGAGCTCCTCCGCTCACCGAGAACTCCCCGGGCACATCGCTACTGTAAGCGCTATGCACGACGGTACTGTCCAAATATGGACAGTGACGTCAGTGGTTACTCCTTGAGTGGAATCCCCGTTGCCGACTCTGGCTGGGATTCCACTCCAGGAGGAGCCACTGACGTGAATGTTCATATATGGATAGTAACCTCAGGGGTTTCCTCCAAGAGCAGAATCCCCGGCCAGATCATCGGCAATGGGGATTCCGCTCAAGGAGTAGCCACTAATTCTGAAGCCGGGAACCATCAGCTCCCTGCTTCATAATTACTTCAGAGCGGAGGAGCTCCTCCGCTCGCCCAAGACTCCTACTGTAAGCGCTGTGCTCGGGGAAGCTCGGGGAAGCCCTTGACGGTACTGTTCATATATGAACAGTGTCGTCAGTGGCTACTCCTTGAGCGGAATCCCCGTTGCCAACTCTGGCCGGGGATTCAGCTCCAAGAGTAGCCCCTGACGGAGTCCTCGGCGAGCAGAGGAGCTCCCTCTGCTCCCATGCTCTGAACTAATTCTGAATCAGTGAGCTGATGGTTCCCTGCTTCAGAATTAGGGTTTGTTCACATGCACTGTTTTCAGACGTAATTCGGGCATTTTACGCCTCGAATTATGCCTGAAAAAGCGCCCCTAATACGCCTATAAACATCCGCCCATTGCTTGCAATGAGTTTTACGGTGTTCTGTTCCCACGAGGCTGTCAAAATACGGCGCTTAAAAAAAGACTCCAGCGACGTTTTTGGAGCCGTTTTTCATTGACTCCTTTGAAAAGCAGCTCCAATAACGTCCGTAAGATACCCTGTGAAAAACGCGAGTTGCTACAAAAATGTCTGAAAATCAGGAGCTGTTTTCACCTGAAGACAGCTCCGTATTTTCAGACTTATTTTGCGAAGCCGTGTGAACATACCCTTAGTTTGACAGCGGGACGTACCCCCGGCCACCCGGGACAGCGGGACACTGCCAGGATTCCGGGACTGTCCCTCTGAATTCGGAATGATTGGAAAGTATGCAGTAATGTTAAAAAAAAAAATTGCAGTCTAGCATCGTTAACCTGATCTATGTTTTTGGTAGAAGTGATATTTCTACATAGCAAATAATTTACTTGTAAGTGCAGTAGAGTAGTAATACTTTTTGAAGTGTATTACTGCCTGTCTGTTTAAAACGGACATGCATCTGCTAGGCCATGCCTCCGGCGGAGGGTGGCAAATGTTGCACATGTTGGTTATAGTGCATTTCCTTCTGAAATACTGGGGGAAATGGGTCGTTCCAGACATTGTTCTGATGAAAAACGTACATTGATTAAAAGTTTATTGGAGAGGGAAAATATATAGAGAAGTGTAGCAAATTATAGGCTGCTCCGCTAAAATGATCTCAAATGCCTTGAAGGGGCAACCAAAACCTGGAAGCGGGGAACCACTGTTGGAGTGGATTGAAGAATAGCCAAAATGGCAAAGGCTCAGCCCATGATCAAAAGATCAAAGAAGATTTGAAGAAGCAAGTACTGCTACAATCAGAAGGCGATTAAGACCAGCCAAGTTACCTGCAAGACTCCCCGCATAGTCCTGAATAAGTTAAAATTTGCCAAGGTACACATTGACTGGCCCAAAGAGAAATGGCGCAACATTTTGTAGACTGATGAAAGCAAAATTGTTCTTTTTGGGTCCAGTTGCCACAGACCGTATGTCAGACGACCCCCGAGCACTGAATTCAAGCCACTGTACACTGTGAAGACACTAAAGATGGTGGTGAAAAAAATCATGATATGGGTATGTTTCTTATACCATGGTGTTGGACCTATTTATCACATACAAGGGATCATTGAGTTTGAATATATCAAACTACTTGAGGAGATCATGTTGCCTTATGCCGAAGAACAAATGCCCTTGAAATGAGCCCTTGAAATGTTTCAACACGACAATGACTCAAAACACACCAGCGAACAACATCTTTGTTGCAGACAAACAAGACGTCAATCCCATAGAGAACTTGTGGGGTGACATAAAAAATTTGGTTTATGAGGCAAGAACTGCAAGAAATGCAGAAGAACTGTGGAATGTCGTCCAACCTTCCTGGACTGGAATACCCATTCAGAGGTGCAAGAAGTTGGCCAACTCCATGGCACACAGATGTCAAGCAGTTCTCAGAAACATTGGTTATGCCACTAAATATTAGTTCAGTAAAGCGAAATCTGAAATATTTTTTCAGTTTATACATTATATTTTTGGGTTTTTAAAGAAAAATGCTGGTGCTGTTTGTTGTTTTTTTTTAACAGTCTAATATTCCTTTTTCTTTACTTTATGTAAAGGATTAACACAAACTGGATACATTTCGTTATTGTTTTGATTTGGAATTGAATTTGTAGTATTTCCGTGCACCTTCAATTAGGCAAATAAAAGTTATGATTTTGTGCTTTATTTGCTTTTTTAAACGCGCTGCTATTTTTTTGAACACTACTGCACATGTTGGCTGAAGTTTGCGGTGACACCTGAGTCTATCCAGCTGCTCAATATGTGCAGCATTTTTTAGGATTTCACTTCCTTTTTATCTACATTACAGAGCAAAAGATAGACACAAGTCAGCCTGGAATACCATTAACCCCTTAGTGACCACCAATACGCCTTTTCACGTGAGTCACTAATGGGCTTTAGGCTAGGCTGACGCCTTTTCACGTCAGCCTAGTCTAAGTCCTGCACGGGTCTCCCGTGCAGGCAGGAGCCGGGGCTCTGCTGTCTGATGACAGCTAAGCTCCTGCTCCAACGCCCGCGATCGAAGTTTACTTCGATCGCGGCCGTTTAACCCGTTAAATGCCGCCGTCAATAGCGACCGCGGCATTTAACTTTGTTTACAGAAGGAGTGCGCTCCCTCTGTCACCCATCGGCGGCCCGCAAATGCAATCGCGGGTCTCCGATGGGGTGTCATGGCAGCCAGGGGCCTGATAAAAGCCCCCAGGTCTGCCCTGGACATATGCCTGTTAGGACGCGCCAGAGGCACGTCCTAACAGATTGCCTGTCAGATTTACACTGACAAGCAATAATGCTCTGGTATACGAAGTATACCAGAGCATTATAGCAGCGATCGGAAAATCGCACAGTAAAGTCCCCTAGTGGGACTAATAAAATAAGTCATCAAAGTGAAATAAAGATTATTAATAAAAAGTACAGTAAAAAAATAAAACCATTTTTTTCCATAAAACGTGGTTTTAATTAGTAAAAGTGTAAAAAAAAAAAAAAAAAAGTACACATATGTGGTATCGCCGCGACCGTAATGACTCCATTAATAAAGTTAATATGTAATTTAAACCGCAAAGTGAACACCGTAAAAAAAAAACGCAAAAAACCATGGCGAAATTGCAATTTTTTTCATTGCCCCCCAAAAAAGTCATAATAAAAATGAATCAATAAGTCCCATGCACCCCAAAACAGTACCATTCAAAACTACGTCTTGTCCCGCAGAAAACAAGCCCAAAAAATCACTACATTGATGGAAAAATAAAAAAATTACAGCTCTTGGAAAGCGACGATGCAAAAACAAATAATTTTAGTTCAAAAGTGTTTTTATTGTGCAAAAGTCGTAAAACATAAAAAAACCTCTACATATGTGGTATCGCCGTAATCGTACCGACCCATAGAATAAAGGTAAGATGTTATTTACGTCGCATAGTGAACGGCGTCAATTTAAAAACGCATAGAACAATGGCGGAATTTCAGGTTTTTTTTATAATCCCCCCCAAAAAAGTTAATAAAAGTTAATATAAAAATTATATGTACCCAAAAATGGTGCCATTAAAAAGCACAACTAATCCCGCAAAAAACAAGTCCTCATACAGCTATGTAGACGAAAAAATAAAAAAGCTATAGCTCTTTGAATGCGACTATAGAAAAACGAATAAAATAGCTTGGTCATTAGGGCCTAAAATGGGCTGGTCACTAAGGGGTTAAAGTAGACTTTCCCTTTTCCAGGGATTATATTCTGAAGATGTGCATTATGCCTTCTCAGCTATAATGTGTTAGTGAGACTATTTACTTGTCAGCAGGGTTGACATCTTGAATATATTATGGGCAGTGTCACAGGTGGTTAAATGACTTAATAAAAAAAAAAAATCATACCTTGCACTTTACCAATTGGTGTAATAAATGTAAGGAAATTGCTGAGCTCTTTACTCAACAGCTGGTATTGTAGAAATAGAGAATGAATTGTAATAGACATTAGATGATTGCACTGCTGAGGGTTAGTGACTTTTGCGTGTCAGTCATTTACAGGTTTGACACCTTGGGATTGCTGTGTTTTATGCTTTTCTCCGCTTGATGAAAGTTGAAGGCAATATTCATAAACCATTACATTGTCATGTTTTCTCTCTTTCTTCCAAATGAATATCTTGCGGTTTACATGTAAAGTCTGCATGCAAGAATATTAACAAATTGCTTCATTTTTCATGTGGTTTTTGGTCTAGCTTTATAAAACATAACTAGAAACTATTTTCTTTATGAGAAAAAAAAATCTATTTTTGCGTCTAGAATAGCAGCACTATTCTACTCCCTACATAAAGTGGCGACAAGCGTTTTATTAGTTTAACTAGTACTTATGAAGAGCCTACTAATATAAAGAATCCTAGCAGTACTAGGCTGCTCTGTCTGGGAGGCAGCTTGCTGCAACAGAGATCCCCCTCACTGCTCTGTCTGTTAAGGTAACCAGTCATGGTACTCCATCTCCTTAACCTCTTGCCAACACAGGACGAGAAAACTCGTCCTGAGCGGCGGGTGCTTGCCGCATTAGGACGAGCATTCTCGTCCTGCAGTTAAACTATCAAAGCATGTAAACACGCTGTGACAGAACAGTGACTTCAGCTGTCATATATGTTAGTGACAACTGATAGTCACATATGTTAGTGGCGGGACTGATCGCAGCTGTTTCCGCCCGGAGATGGCTGTGACTGGTCAGTCAATCCAGACTGACCAATCACAGCCAAAATGGGAAAAAACGGCCTTCCCCAGCTCCGATCTCCGCATTCCTGTCACAGTTGTGAGGAGATCGGAGAGAACAGCTGTAATTTAGTGTGTCCCAGTGTCAAAATCAGAAATAAACCCCCTAGAGGCCTCTATAATCCCACTGAACTGCTCCTTGACCTTTGGGGAGCTGTGTAGGAGCTGTCAGTTCGTTTGTCCTGTTAAAAATTAAATAAAAATAAAAATATTTATATATATATATATATATATATATCATGTAAAAAAAAATATATTACATAGAGGTGTGTACACATATATCTATATAGTACAGTAGGTTAGGTCTAGTACAGTAGATTTAGGTTAGGTCAGGTCTGTAATCACCCGCCGTGCGCTGACATTTCAGGCGTCGTTTTTGTTTTGCCATAAAAAGTTTAAAAAATATATATAGGTAGTTGTATTGCAAGTTATATACATTTAGTATAATAATTTAGGTAGGTTTTTTTGTGCTGAGTTTTCAGGCGTTTTTCTAGTCAGAAAAATAAAATTTGTCTGCTCTAGTATGGCTAAACAGATGTACACCGTGGAGGAGGAGTTATGGTCAGACACAGATACAGCCAGTGATGATGAGGAACATTTCATAATAATGTCCTCATCAAGTGACCATGAAGAACCCCCACCAAGGCAGAGTGACAGTCAGTCAAGTGACTCCAATTGAGTGCCCCCAAATATGAGAACTGGATTTTTTAAAAATCTTTTTCACAGAAGAGTTAGTGAACCCGATGGTTACACAAACCAATCTGTACGCATCACAATTTCTGGCAAGTCAGCCCACCTCTTACTATGCAAGAAGCCAGATGTGGCATTCCACTGATGCCGCAGAAATGCAAAAGTTTTGGGGGCTTTTTCTGAATATGTGGCTTAATAAAAAAAAACACTGTACAGTCCTATTGGTCCACTGACGTATTATATGATACGCCAATGTACAGGGCTGTAATGATGAGAACACTGTTTGAAGCGCTGTTTTATTTTGTGCTGTTTTAAGCGCTGTTTGAATTTCTGCATTACACAGATAACAGCCAGTGCCCTGTCAATATTTACCAAGTAAACGTGCAAGATACGGAATCAAAATGTATAAGCTCTGTGAGAGTGAAAGTGGGTACACTCACAGATTCCATATCTACAAGGGAAAAGATTCCCACATCTGTCCACCAGAATGCCCCACCATCCTCAACATAAGTGCCAAAATTGTCTGGGACCTTTTATACGCCCTGCTAGGTAAAGGGTATCCCCTTTACATAGACAATTTTTATACCAGCGTCCCTCTTTTCAAGTGTTTGTTTTAAAAAGGGACAGTGGCCTGTGGTATAGTAAGGAGGAATCAAAGAGGTCTCCCCAAAAATCTGGTGGATGAAAAATTGAGACCCGGCGAAAGCAGGTCCCTGTGTAATACAAACATTATGCTGACTAAGTTTAGGGACAAAAAAGACGTCTTCATCCCCACGTCTATTCATACGGACAGAAGCACCCCTGTTCCTGTAAGCGGTAGTAACACCACTGTCCTCAAGTCTGTGTGCATACAAGAGTACAACCAACACATGGGAGGGGTGGACCTGGCTGACCAATTATTTCAGCCATACAACGCGATGCGGAAGTCACGCGTCTGGTATAAAAAGGTTGCAGTGCACTTAATTTAAACAGCACTGTGTAATTCCTTTATATTATACCGCAAGACAGGAAAAAATGCCCGGAATCTTGAATATCAAGAACAGGTAATAAAGCAATTACTGTTCCAAGACCGAGCAGGAGAGGGTGCAAGCACATCCCATGGATGTCAGGACAGCAGAGTTGTATCGGGACAGCACTTCCCATCCGAAATTCCCCCCACTGAAAAAAAGAGACGGCCCTAAAAAAATGTTGCGTTTATTCAAAAATGGACTTAGAAAAGACATGGGTTATTATTGTGACACTTGTCCCGATAAGCCGGGGTTGTGCATCAAAGAATGTTTTCATTCTTCTCTAAAATATTCGTTTAATTCTCTAATTTTGTTTTAACCCCTTTTGCTCTTTTCATATAGACGTACAGATATTTTATCCCTATTTCCATTACAGTAGTGCCCATTTAAAAATTGGAATTATACCTCAAATAAAACAAACCATTTCATTATACCCCTAGATGAATACTGGAGGACGGTGTTTTCTGCTCAGTCACTTCAGAACATCTGCAAACAAATTGTGCCTGGAATTATCTCACTAGGCCCAAAAAGACACAAGGCACTGCAGTTTTATGCTCTCCCATAATTCCAGCTAAAAATATATGGTCAACATAATCACTATACCCCTAAATTAATACTTTCAGGATCTGATTCTAAAAATGGGGTCACTTCTAGAGGTGTTACATTGTTCTGCCAGCTTAAATCCTCTAAGTGCAAGCTATATTCTGAAAACTACAGGGTATTCCTTTGCTTTTAGACCCTACCATGTTGACAAAGATCAGATTTCAGCCTATGTGGGGGTCATTTTGAACAAGAGAAACCGCTAAATAAACATTGGGGTACATTTCCTTAGTTTCATGTACTGGATACAAAGAAAAATGTCCTATAAATTACACATTTGTGAGGAAAAAAAATATATACATTTTATTTTTACAGCGGCTATGCATTAATTCCTCCAACAAAATGTAGGCTCAAACTACCAACTCCAACCATGAATAAATTCCTTGAGGGTGTAGTTTCTAAAATGGGGTCACTACTTTGGGGTTTCCACTGTACTGGTACATCAGGGTCTCTGCAAATGTGACAGCACTCAAAAACCATCTGTGCAAAATCCAAATGGCACTCCTCCCATTCGAATTCCTGCTGTGGGTCCAAACAGCAATTTATTACCACATATGGGGTATTCCTGTAATCTGGAGAATTTGCTCCTACATAAGGAGATGGTCGCTATAATGTAGGTGACCATAATGCTTTTTATTTAAAAAAAACTATCTATTTTTACCACTTTATTAGTGTTTTTAGATTTATGCTAATGAGTTGCTTAATGCCCAAGTGGGCGTATTTTTACTTTAGACCAAGTGGGCGTTGTACAGAGGAGTGTATGACGCTGACCAATCAGATAGAAACTGTAACGAAGTGCAGAGATTGTGAATAGACATCCCGTGGAATGTCTATTCACTGTCTAAACACTTCAGTATTGTTAATGTGTTAGATCCTTATGTGCGGTCTTATACTAACAGGATCCCTATGCGCTGTGTAAATGAATGGAGAGGAGTGCATGATGCTGATTGGTCAGCGTCATACACTCCCCTGTACAACGCCCACTTGGTCTAAAGTAAAAATACGCCCAGTTGGGCATTAAGCATTCATTAGCATAAATCTAAAAACGCTAATAAAGTGGTAAAAATAGATCGGTTTTTTTTTTAAAATAAAAAGCATTGCTTTCACCTACATTATAGCGCCCATCACCTTATGTAGGAGATGGGGCACTTATAATGTGGTGACAGAGCCTCTTTAAGTTCCGAAAACAAAAAATTAGTCTATTATAGGGAAATAAACTGTTAAAAAAAAGTATACCTATTTGGTATCACCGCGTTCGTAACGACCCCAACTATAAAACTATAATATTATTTTTCCCGCACAGTGAACACCGCAAAAAATAATGAAAAAACAATACTAGCATCACTATTTTTTTGGTCATCGCCCCTCCCAAAATATAGAATAAAAAGTGATCAAAAATTTGCATGTACCTTAAAATAATACCAATAAAAAAATACAACCTGTCCCGCAAAAAACAAGCCCTTACACAATTTTTTTGACTGAAAAAATAAAAAAATTATGGCTCTCAGAATATGGTGACAGAAAAAAGAAAAGTAATTATAGAAAAGTGATTTTAATGCGCAAACACCACAAAACATAAAAAAATTATATACATATGGTATCACCGTAATCGTACCGACCTGTGATTACTGTAAAAAAAAAGGACAAAAACATTGTCAAAATGTATTTTTTTTTGTCACTTTGCTTGCCAAAAAATTGAATAAAAAGTGATCAAAAAATCACATGTACCCTAAAATGGTACCAATGAAAACTACAGATTGTAACGTAACAAATAAGCCCTCGCACGGCTCTGATGGAGAAAAAAAATAATTATTCTGCCGCTCAGAATATAGCGACGGAAGTTGTGCAGAGTGTCCAAAAGCGGATAAAATTGGGCACCATTTATCAGTGCGACACCGGCCACACATCTATGAATTATTTATTTACCCCATTATTATACCCTCTTATTATGCCCTGATGTACCCCGCACAGCTTACATATGCCACCACGTTATAAACTGAAATACCAGCAAAACCACAAACTGAACTATTACCAAGCAAAATCTGTGCTCCAAAAGCCAAATGGCGCTTCCTCCTTTCTGAGCTCTGCCGTGGGTCCAAACAGCAGTTTATTACCACATATGGGATATTGCCGTAATCGTGAGAAATAGCTTTACAAGTTTTGGGATGCTTTTTATTCTTTATTCCTTGTAGAAATTACGTTTTTTTTAAATATTTTTTCAGAAAAAAAAGTAGATTTTCATTTTCACAGACCTATTCCAATAAATATGGCAAAAGACCTGTGGGGTCAAGATGCTAACTATACCCCTAGATAAATTCCTTGAGGTGTGTAGTTTCCAAAACCACTTTTGAAGAGATTCCACTGTTTTAGCACCACAAGACCTCTTCAAACCTGACATGGTGCCTAAAATATATTCTAAAAAAAGCAGACCCTAAAATCCTCTAGGTGCTTCTGAGGCCGGTGCTTCAGTCCATTATCACACTAGAGCCACATGTGGGATATTTCTAAAAATTGCAGAATCTGGGCAATAAATATTGAGTTGCATTTATCTGGTAAAAACTTCTGTGTTACAGAAAAAAATGTATTACAAATGAATTTCGGCAAAAAAAATGAAATTTGTAAATTTCACCTCTACTTTGCTTTAATTCCTGTGAAACGCCTAAAGGGTTAATAAACATTCTGAATGCTGTTTTGAATATTTTCAGGGGTGCAGTTTTTAAAATGGGGTGATTTATGGGGTCTATCTAGTACATAAGGCTCTTGACCAAATATAGCCTTTTGAAATTTTCTTGAAAATGTGAGAAATTGCTTCTAAAGTTCTAAGCCTTGTAACTTCCTAGAAAAATAAAATAATTTTAAAAAAAGAATGCAAATATAAAGTAGACATATAGGGGATGTTAATTAGCAACAATTTTGTGTGGTATTACTATCTGTTTTACAAGTAGATTACATTTAAACTTACAAAAATTATAATTTTTGCAAATTTTCTTAAAATTTTGGTGTTTTTCACAAATAAGCTATGAATTTATTTAACAAATTTTTTCACTAACATAAAGTACAATATGTCACGAGAAAACAGTCTCTGAATCGCTTGGACAGGCAAAAGCATTCTAGAGTTATTACCATATAAAATGACACATGTCAGATTTTAAAACATGGGGCTGGTCTTTGAGGCATTGATGACCCTTGGTCCTGAAAGGGTTAAGAAACTTTCTAAATGCTGTTTTGAATACTTTGAGGGGTGCAATTTTTTAAATGGGGTGATTTATGGTGACTTTCTAATTTATAGGCCCCTCAAAGCCACTTCAGAACTGAACTGGTCCATAAAAAAATAGGCTTTTGAAATTTTCTTGAAAATGTGAGAAATTGCTGATAAAGTTCTGAGCCGTGTAACATCCTAGAAAAATAAAAGGACGTTCAAAAAAATAATGGCAACATAAAGTAGACATATGGGAAATGTTAACTAGTAACTATTTTGTGTGGTATTACTATCGGTTTTGCAAGCAGATACGTTTATATTTAGAAAAATGCAAATTTTTGCCAATTTTATCTAAATTTTGGTGTTTTTCACAAATCTTGAGTTTATCGACCAAATTTTTTCACTAACAAAGTACAATATGTCATGAGAAAACAATCTCAGAATCGCTTGGATAGGTAAAAGCATTCAGAAGTTATTACCACATAAAGTAACACATGTCAGATTTGAAAAAATCGGCTGTGTCCTAAAGGCCAAAACAGGCTGTGTCCTTAAAGGCATTGTGTTGCCAGAAAAACAAGTTGTTTTTTTTTAAATTAAACATTTAGTGTGTGGGTGATTAAACATTGTTCAAATTTTTTTTATTTTTTTCACGAGTCAGGAAATATTATAAATTAATTCTAAATTTATAATACTACCCATTTTTGGTCACTAGATGGAGCTATTCCCAAAATTGCAGCATTGCAACATTGGGTTAAAAGCCCTCGCTCTAGTGAGCTCTCAGCATCCCCCCCTCCTTTATCCTGGCTAGTGCCGGGATAAACGAGGGGTTTGAACGGTGTAACCTCCTACACTGTGTGTCGCCATTTTTTGAGCTAACACACAGTGTAGTAGGTTTACATACAGTAGTAAACACACACAAACACGAACATACATTGAAATCTCTTACCTGCTCCTGCCGCCGCGGCTCCCTCCGGCCCGTCCGCTCCGTTTGCTGCCGCTGGTCCAAGTGCACAAATCCGGAAGCCGCGACCGGAAGTAGTAATATTACTGTCCGACCGCGACTTCCGGTCCACAGGAAAATGGCGCCGGACGGCGCCAATTTCGAATTGGACTGTGTGGGAGCGGCGCATGCGCAGTTCCCACACAGACGCCGTACACGGAAGTCAATGGGACGGGAGCCGTTCGCAGTCCCTATGGGACTGTGGCTGCCGTATTCCATGTCTGTATGTGTCGTTAATCGACACAGACAGAAATGGAAAAAAAATGGCAGCCCCATAGGGAAGAAAAAGTGTAAAAATAAGAAAAAGTAAAACACAAACACACAAATGAATATAAACGTTTTTAATAAAGCACTAACATCTTTAACATATAAAAAAATAATTTGTGATGACACTGTTCCTTTAAGGGGTTAAGGTAATTCTCACACCTCAGGCTAGTGCCTGATTTAAAAGGGACCAAGAAGAGAGGGGTTGACAAGTGTGTGTGTGTGTATAATATAAATATATATATATATACATACACACTACCGTTCAAAAGTTTAGGGTCACTTAGAAATTTCCTTATTTTTGAAAGAAAAGCACAGTTTTTTTCAATGAAGATAACATTAAATTAACCCCTTAGAGTCTAAGCCTGTTTTGGCCTTCAGGACCAGCCCCATTTTTGCAAATCTGACGTGTCACTTTATGTGGTAATAACTCCAGAATGCTTTTACCTATCCAAGCGATTCTGGGATTGTTTTCTCGTGACATGTTGTACTTTATGATACTGAAAAAATGTTGTCATTAAATTCAATATTTATTTGTAAGAAACGCCAAGATTTAGAGAAAATTAGCAAAAATTAGCATTTTTCGAAATTTTAATGTATTTACTTGTAAAACAGATAGTAATACCACACAAAATACATACTAGTTTATATTTCCCATATGTCTACTTTATGTTTGCGTCGTTTTTTGAACATTCTTTTATTTTTCTAGGACGTTACAAGGCTTAGAACTTTAGCAGCAATTTCTCATATTTTCAAAAAAATTTCAAAAGGCTATTTTTTCAGGGACCAGTTCAGTTCTGAAATGGCTTTGAGTGCCTTATATATTAGAAAGTCACCATAAATCACCCCATTTTGAAAACTGCACCCATCAAAGTATTCAAAACAGCATTCACAAAGTATTTTAGCCCTTTAGGGGTTTCACAGGAATTAAAGCAAAGTAGAGGTGAAATTTACAAATTTCATTTTTTTTCTTCAAAAATTCATTTGTAATAATTTTTTTCTGTACCACAGAAGGTTTTACCCAAGAAATGCAACTCAATATTTATTGCCCAGATTCTGCAGTTTTTAGAAATACCCCACATGTGGCCCTAGCGCGGTCATGGACTGAAACACAGGCCTCAGAAGCAAAGGAGCACCTAGTGGATTTTGGGCCTCCTTTTTTTAGAATATATTTTAGGTACCATGTCAGGTGTGAGGAGGCCTTGTGCTGCCAAAACAGTGGAAACACCCCAAAAGTGACCCCATTTTGGAAACTATACCCCTCAAGGAATTTATCTATGGGTATAGTTAGCATTTTGAACCCACAGTTTTTTTGCTAAATTTATTTGAATTAGTATGTGAAGGTGAAAATCTACTTTTTTTGTGAAAAAATTAGGAAATTTTAAATTTTTACAAGGAATAAAGTAGAAAAAACACCCCAACATATGTAAAGCAATGTCTTCCGATTATAGCAATACCCCATATGTGGTAATAAATTGCTGTTTGGACCCACAGCAGGCCTCAGAAGAGAAGGAGCACCATTTGGATTTTGGATTTCTGATTTTGCTGGAATAGTTTTCAGTGCCGTGTCGCGTTTGCAATGCACTGGAGGGAAGAAAACCGTGGAAACCCCCCAATAGTGACCCCATTTTGGAAACTATACCCCTCAAGGAATTTATCTATGGGTATAGTTAGCATTTTGAACCCACAGTTTTTTTGCTAAATTTATTTGAATTAGTATGTGAAGATGAAAATCTACTTTTTTTCTGAAAAAAGGTAGCCATTTTTAATTTTTACAAGGAATAAAGGAGAAAAAGCGCCCCAACATTTGTAAAACAATTTCTCCTGATTACGTAAATACCCCATATGTGGTAATAAACTACTGTTTGGACCCACACCGGGGCTTAGAAGGGAAGGAGCGCTATTTGGCTTTTGGAGCTCAAATTTAGCTGGAATGTTTTTGGGTGTCATGTCGAATTTGCAAAGCCCCTGAGAGACCGAAACAGTGGAAGCCCCCCAAAAGTAACCCCATTTGGGAAACTACACCACTTAAGGAATCTATCTAGGGGTATAGTGAGCATTTAGGCTCCACACGTCTTTTGCAGAATTTATTAGAATTAGGCCGTGAAAATTAATACCAACATTATTTCCACTAAAATGTTCAATTTTTTCAATTTCACAAAGGATAAAGGGGAAAATGCCGCCCAACATTTGTGAAGCAATTTCTCCCGAGTACGGCTATACCCCACATGTGGTCATAAATGTTTTTTCATTAGAAAGTAATTAACCCTTTACGAACTGATTCATGTTTTGCTTTTTCGTTTTTCCTCGCCGCTTTCCAAGAGCCACTACTTTTTTATTTTTCTGTCAATAGAGCGGTGTGGGGGCTTATTTTTTGCGGGACGAGCTGTCGTTTTTATTGGTACCATTTTTTGGTACGATGCCATATCGGTGGACATAAACGGCTGTTTGGGCACGCTGTAGGGCTCAGAAGGGAGGGACGCCATTTGGCTTTTGGAGCGCATATTTTGCTTGGTAGTAGCTCTGGCGTTTTGCTGGTATTTCAGTTTATAATGTTGGGGCACATGTAGGCTGGGCAGAGTACATCAGGGCATAATAAGAGGGTATAATAATGGGGTAAATAAATAATAATCCGCAGATGTGTGGCCGGTGTCGCACTGATAAATGGTGCCCGATCTTAACCACTTTTGGAACACTCTGCACATTTTGCATCGCCATAATCTGGGAGCCGGAACTTTTTTTATTTTTTCACCACCGCAGCCGTGTGAGGGCTTATTTGTTGCGGGACAATCTGTAATTTTCATTGGTACCATTTTGGGGTACATGCGATTTTGTTGATCACTTTTTATTCAATTTTTCAGCAAGCCAGGTGACCAAAAACCATCAATTCTGACAATGATTTTTATTTATTTTTGACGGCGTTTACACTGGGCTATAAATGACTATTATACTTTATTCTGCGGGTCGGTACGATTACGGCGATACCATTTGTATATACGTTTTTTTATGTTTTGCAGCGTTTGAGCAATAAAATAACTTATTTAGAAAATAATGTATTTTTTGTGTCACCATATTCTGAGAGCCATAACTTTTTTATTTTTCAGTCAAAAAAGTTGTGTAAGGGCTTGTTTTTTGCGGGATGGGTTGTAGTTTGTATCGGTACTATTTTGGCGTACATGCGACTTTTTGATCACTTTTTATTCTCCATTTTGGGAGGGGTGGTGACCAAAAAATGGTGATTCTGGCATTGTTTTTCGTTTATTTTTTTTGCGGCGTTCACTGTGCGGGAAAAATAATATTATAGTTTTATAGTTGGGGTCGTTACGAACGCGGTGATACCAAATATGTGTACTTTTTTTTTACGTGTTCATTTTTTTTCCTATAATGAAAGACTTATTATAGGAAAAAAAGCAGTTCTTGTTTATATCACTTATAACTTTTATTTTTACACTTTTTTTAAAACATTTTTATCCTTTTTTTTACTTTTTTCACTTGTCCTACTAGGGGACACTTAGACTTGCAGCTCTGATCGCTGCTGGAATACATTACACTACACACGTAGTGTAATGCATTTCAACTGTCATTGTGACCTCGGGGTGGTCCTCATAGGCTTCTGTACATGGCAACCCGGAAGCCATTGTCTGGCGTCCGGTTGCCATGGGTACCATCGCCAGCCCCCGTGATTTCACATGGGGGCTGCCGATCGGCGCTAAAGACCTTAATTGTGGCGTTCAAAATCGAGCGCCGCAATTAAGGGGTTAACTGCCGATATCAGCGGCGACAGGCCGCTGATCGGCAACGGGGAGAGCAGGGCTGACACCCTGCACAGTTAACCGTCGCTGCGGTGTAGCGCCGCGCGGCGGTTAACTGTCAAAGCACTGACGTAACTGTACGTCACGGTGCGCGAACTTACTGCTCACCATGACGTACAGTTACGTCATGGTGCGTTAAGGGGTTAATCAGAAATACACACTATACATTAATGTGCTAAATGACTATTCTAGCTGCAAACGTCTGGTTTTTAATGCAATATCTACATAGGTGTATAGAGGCCCATTTCCAGCAACCATCACTCCAGTGTTCTAATGGTGCATTGTGTTTGCTAACTGTGTTAGAAGGCTAATGGATGATTAGAAAACACTTGAAAACCCTTGTGCAATTATGTTAGCACTGCTGTAAACAGTTTTGCTGTTTAGAGGAGCTATAAAACTGACCTTCCTTTGAGCTAGTTGAGAATCTGGAGCATTACATTTGTGGGTTCGATTAAACTCTCAAAATGGCTAGAAAAAGGGAGCTTTTATGTGAAACTCGACAGTCTATTCTTGTTCTTAGAAATGAAGGCTATTCCATGAGAGAAATTGCCAAGAAATGGAAGATTTCCTACAACGGTGTGTACTACTCCCTTCAGAGGACAGCGCACACAGGCTCTAAACAGAGTAGAAAGAGAAGTGGGAGGCCCCACTGCACAACTGAGCAACAAGACAAGTACATTAGTCTCTAGTTTGAGAAATAGACGCCTCACAGGTCCTTAACTGGCAGCTTCATTAAATAGTACACGCAAAACGCCAGTGTGGACAGCGCTTGATTGGAGCCAATTTCATCCTACAACAGGACAATGACCCAAAGCACACCTCCAAATTATGCAAGAACTATTTAGGGAAGAAGCAGGCAGCTGGTATTCTATCTGTAATGGAGTGGCCAGCGCAGTCACCAGATCTCAACCCCATAGAGCTGTTGTGGGAGCAGCTTGACTGTATGGTACTCAAGTGCCCATAAAGCCAATCCAACTTGTGGGAGGGCCTTCTGGAAGCATGGGATGAAATTTCTCCCGATTACCTGAGCAAATTAACAGCTAGAATGCCAAAGGTCTGCAATGCTGTAATTGCTGCAAATGGAGCATTCTTTGACGAAAGCAAAGTTTGAAGGAGAAAATTATTATTTCAAATAAAAATCATTATTTCTAACCTTGTTAATGTCTTGACTATATTTTCTAGTCATTTTGCAAATCATTTGATAAATAGAAGTGTGAGTTTTCATGGAAAACACAATTGTCTGGCTGACCCCAAACTTTTGAACGGTAGTGTGTGCGTGTGTGTGTGTGTGTGTGTGTGTGTGTGTGTATGTGTATGTATATATATATATATATATATATATATATATATATATATATATATATATATATATATACACAGTGAAGGAAATAAGTATTTGATCCCTTGCTGATTTTGTAAGTTTGCCCACTGTCGAAGACATTAACAGTCTAGAATTTTTAGGCTAGGTTAATTTTACCAGTGAGAGATAGATTATATTAAAAAAAAAAAACAGAAAATCACATTGTCAAAATTATATATATTTATTTGCATTGTGCACAGAGAAATAAGTATTTGATCCCTTTGGCAAACAAGACTTAATACTTGGCGGCAAAACCCTTGTTGGCAAGCACAGCAGTCAGACGTTTTTTGTAGTTGATGATGATGTTTGCACACATGCTAGATGGAATTTGGGCCCACTTCTCTTTGCAGATCATCTGTAAATCATTAAGATTTCGAGGTTGTCGCTTGGCAACTCTGATCTTCAGCTCCCTCCATAAGTTTTCGATGGGATTAAGGTCTGGAGACTGGCTAGGCCACTCCATGACCTTAATGTGCTTCTTTTTGAGCCACTCCTTTGTTGCCTTGGCTGTATGTTTCTGGTCATTGTCGTGCTGGAAGACCCAGCCACGAGCCATTTTTAATGTCCTGGTGGAGGGAAGGAGGTTGTCACTCAGGCTTTGACGGTACATGGCTCCATCCATTCTCCCATTGATGCGGTGAAGTAGTCCTGTGCCCTTAGCAGAGAAACACCCCCAAAACATAATGTTTCCACCTCCATGCTTGACAGTGGGGATGGTGTTCTTTGGGTCATAGGCAGCATTTCTCTTCCTCCAAACACGGCGAGTTGAGTTAATGCCAAAGAGCTCAATTTTAGTCTCATCTGACCACAGCACCTTCTCCCAATCACTCTCAGAATCATCCAGATGTTCATTTGCAAACTTCAGATGGGCCTTTACATGTGCCTTCTTGAGCAGGGGGACCTTGCGGGCACTGCAGGATTTTAATCCATTACGGCGTAATGTGTTACCAATGGTTTTCTTGGTGACACTGGTCCCAGCTGCCTTGAGATCATTAACAAGTTCCCCCCGTGTAGTTTTCGGCTGAGCTCTCACCTTCCTCAGGATCAAGGATACCCCACGAGGTGAGATTTTGCATGGAGCCCCAGATCGATGTCGATTGACAGTCATTTTGCATGTCTTCCATTTTCTTACTATTGCACCAACAGTTGTCTCCTTCTCACCCAGCGTCTTACTTATGGTTTTGTAGCCCATTCCAGCCTTGTGCAGGTCTATGATCTTGTCCCTGACATCCTTACAAAGCTCTTTGGTCTTGCCCATGTTGTAGAGGTTAGAGTCAGACTGATTCATTGAGTCTGTGGACAGGAGTCTTTTATACAGGTGACCATGTAAGAGCTGTCTATAATGCAGGCACCAAGTTGATTTGGAGCATGTAACTGGTCTGGAGGAGGCTGAACTCTTAATGGTTGGTAGGGGATCAAATACTTATTGCCCTGTGCACAATGCAAATAAATATATATAATTTTGACTATGTGATTTTCTGTTTTTTTTTAAATATAATCTATCTCTCACTGGTAAAATTAACCTAGCCTAAAAATTCTAGACTGTTCATGTCTTTGACAGTGGGCAAACTTACAAAATCAGCAAGGGATCAAATACTTATTTCCTTCACTGTGTATGTATGTATATATATATATATATATATATATGTGTGTGTGTGTATATGTATATATATCTATCTATCTCAATAGTTTGAGCTGCACATTCCAGCAAAATGAAACAAAACGTGTATACAGATGCAAGAATGCCTGTGACCTGCAAATTTATACTGCACACAAGAAAATGGAGACCGCACACTGTGAACAATAATGCCACCTAAGCCACGAAATATAAATAAATATGCATTACCAGCATTAAACTAATTAAAATCACCGAGGGCAAAATGGGAGGAGTGCAAGACCAAAAATGGAGGCAGTCCCTACATATATGCAATACGTAAGAAACACAAAAGTTTGAACAGCACATTCCAGCAAAACGAAACAAAATCTTCCTGCTGGTTCCTACCATCCCCAGATATATGTAGGTTTACACCCAGAACTGGAACTATGTGCAGCGTAGGGACCCACCTTTATAGAGGGTGCCTTGTCGTGGCAGGTGGGCTCACGCAATTTGATCAAAATGTGCGCTAAGAACCTCCCTATTGTAAGTAGATTCAGCAGTAATGCATATTTATTTATTTTCTTAGGTGGCATTAGTGTTCACAGTGTGCTGTCGCCATTTTCTTGATGTGATAAATAGAGATATATCACACAAGAAATATATATATAATTTTCCAGGTATAATATCTCAGATATTAAGATACATTTTGTCATACACAGATGCATGTCAGATGCCAAAAAATATCTGAAATACTAGTAGCCACTGGATAAACTGATTTTCTAGTCATGACCGGTTGCGTTTTGGCATCGTGAGCTGGACTTGTGTTGATGTCCTTATTTGGATGCCTGGAACCTTGCATTTACAGGACAGAATGATTAACTTAAACTACGAGCAACACATAATAGAGATCTGCACAAGTTTAGATCTGTTATGGATCCTTAAAAGTGTTTCCACTCTGCTACTTTTCAAAATAAGCACAAATGTTATGTATAAGATGTCAAACGTGATGCTAGCCATAGACCTGATCAGTGTCCTTGCTATGGATCTATAATACAGAAGTTTTATTTTCCAGTTGGTCAGTGTTTTTACTGCAGAAATTCCATGATGGAAGAAATTATTACAAACAGGACAGACAGAATGATCTATGCCCCTGAGCTTTAACCCCTTAATGACCAGCCGATTTTAACCCCTTAATGACCAGCCTATTTTGGACCTTAATGACCAAGCTATTTTTTACGTTTTTCAATCGTCGCATTCCAAGAGCTATAACCTTTTTATTTTTGCGTCGACATAGCTGTATAAGGTCTTGTTTTTTGCGGGACAAGTTGTATTTTTTAATAGCACCATTTTGAGGTACATATTATTTATTGATTAACTTTTCTTAACTTTTTTTGGGGGGGAATAGAAAAAAATCTGAAATTTTGCCACTCTTTTTTGCGTCCTAAATCTATGCCGTTTACCGTGTGGTATAAATAACACAATAACTTTATTCAGCGGGTTGTTACGATTGCAACGATACCAAATTTGTATAGTTTTTGTATGTTTTACTACTTTTACACAGTAAAAATGCTTTTTTTTCTAAATTATTTGTTTTTGTGTCTCCATATTTGAAGAGCCGTAACGTTTTTATTTTTTCGCCGATGCGGTTGTATGAGGGCTTTTTTTTTTTTGCGGGACGACTTGTAGTTTTTATTGGTACCATTTTGGAGTAGATGCGACTTTTTGATCACTTTTTAATCACATTTTTTTAAAGTCAGGATTCACAGAAAACAGCAACTTTTCTGTCGTTTTTTATTTAATTTTTTGCAGCGTTCACCGTGCAGGTTAAGTAATGTAATAGCTTTATAGTCTGGGTTGTTACGGACGGGGCGATACCAAATATGCGTAACTTTTTTACTTTATTTTGGTTTTTTAATAGTAAAGCAGTTTGTAAGGGGAAAAAGTGGGTTTTTCATTTTTTTTTCATACTTTTTTTTTTATTAACTTTATTAAACTTTTTTTTTTACTTTTTTACTAGTCCCACTAGGGGACTTTAATATGCGATTCTGCGATCGCTATTATAATACACTGCAATACTTCTGTATTGCAGTGTATTATGCCTGTCCGTTTAAAACGGACAGGCATCTGCTAGGTCATGCCTCCGGCATGATCTAGCAGGCATTCGCTCCAGGCAGACCTGGGGGCCTTTATTAGGCCCCCGGCTGCCATTGGAGACACAGACACTCGGCGATCGTATCGCCGGGTGTCGGTGGGATGAGAGGGAGCTCCAAAACCACTCCGATGCGGTGCTCGCTATTGAGCACCGCATCTGAGGGGTTAAATGGGTGAGATCGATACTAATATCGATCTCACCCGGCAGAGCAGGGACGCTCCTAGCCCTCAGCTGCCTCTGGCAGCTGAGAGCAGGGAGATTTGACAGCTCCCTGCTCTGTTTACTTATTCCGATGCCGCAACGTAAAAAGTCTATGGCATCGGAATAAGGCCGGATTCACACGAGCGTTGCGTTTTTGCGCGCGCAAACAACGCTGCGTTTTGCGCGCGCAAACACCATTTGACAGCTGCGTGTGTCATCCGTGTCTGATGCGCGGCTGCGTGATTTTCGCGCAGCCGCCATCATAGAGATGAGTCTAGTCGACGCCCGTCACTGTCCTAGGTGCTGAAAGAGCTAACTCTTTCAGCACCCTCGACAGTGAATGCCGTGAAAAAAAGAAAAAGTTCGTACTTACCGAGAACTTCCCGGCCGTTGCCTTGGTGACGCGTCCTTGGTGACGCGCCTCTCGACATCGGGCCCCACCTCCCTGGATGACGCGACAGTCCAAGTGACCGCTGCAGCCTGTGATTGGCTGCAGCCTGTGCTTGGCCTGTGATTGGCTGGAGCTGTCACTTGAACTGAAGTGTCATCCCGGGTGGTCGGACTGCAGGAAGGAGACAGGAGTAATCGGTAAGTTAGAACTTCGGTTTTTTTTACAGGTTCATGTATTTTGGGATCGCAAGTCACTGTCCATGGTGCTGAAACAGTTTAACTCTTTCAGCACCATGCACAGTGAATGTCTCCCGGCGTCGCGGACCGGAATTTTTTTTGCCGGGTTCGGCCAAAACGAGTTTGGCCGAACTCGGTGAATTTAGCTTCGGTTGTCGGGGTTCGCTAATCGCAAAGACACTCCGTTTGGATGTTCGGCAACAGAAAAGAACGTGGTGCTTTTCTGTTTCCATTCATCCTTCTGACAGCTGTTGCGCAAACACGCAGTTCGCACGGAAGTGCTTCCGTGCGACATGCGTGGTTTTCACGCACCCATTGACTTCAATGGGTGTGTGATGCGTTGAAAACGCTGAATCAACGGACATGTCGTGAGTTTTTTGCAACGGAGCAACGCTGCGCAAAAAACGCTGCCATGTCTGCACGGCCCCATTGACAAATATAGCTACGGCCAACGCACGTGAAAATCACGCGCGTGGCACGCGCGTAGTTTACGTTCGTCTGAATAAGCCCTAAGGCCCGTTAGTGACCGACGTAGAAACACGATGGGCCGGTCACTAAGGGGTTAAGCCTTAATGGCCAAGGTATTTTTTACGTTTTTCCATCGTCGCATTCCAAGAGCTATAACTTCTTGATTTTTGCGTCGACATAGCTGTATAAGGTCTTGTTTTTTGCGGGACAAGTTGTATTTTTTAATAGCACCATTTTGAGGTACATATAATTTATTGATTTAACTTTTATTAACTTTTTTATTGGGGCCGGGGGGGACAGAAAAAACCCAGAAATTTTGCCACACTTTTTTGCGTCCTAAATCTACGCCGTTTACCGTCTGGTATAAATAACACAATAACTTTATTCAGCGGGTCATTACGATTGCAACGATACCAAATTTGTGTAGCTTTTGTATGTTTTACTACTTTTACACAGTAAAAACGCTTTTTTTTCAAAATTATTTGTTTTTGTGTCTTTATATTTGAAGAGCCATAACTTTTTTTTATTGTTCCGCCGATGCAGTTGTAGGAGGGCTATTGTTTTGCGGGAAGACTTGTAGTTCTTATTGGTACCATTTTGGAGTAGATGCGACTTTTTGATTCACAGAAAACAGCAATTCTTCCATAGTTTTTTAATACATTTTTTACATTGTTCACCGTGCGGGTTAAATAATGTAATAGCTTTATAGTCCAGGTCGTTACAGCTGCGGCGATACCAAATATGTGTAACTGTTTTACTTTTATAGTTTTTTTTCACATTTTTGTTTAATTAACTTTATGAATCTCCTTTTTTTTTTTACTAGTTCCACTAGGGGATTTTAATATGCGATCCTCCGATCTTTATTATAATACACTTTTGTATTGCAGTGTATTACTGCCTGTCCGTTTAAAACAGACAGGCATCTGCTAGGTCATGCCCCCTGCCCTCCGCTACATCTGGTAGCTGAGAGCAGGGAGATGTATTTATTCTGATGCAGCGCCGTAAAAAGGCGTATGCATCAGAATAAAGCCCATTAGTGGCCGCCGTGAAAAGGCGTATTGGCGGTCACTAACAGGTTAAAGCTCATAAGCCCCCGACCAATTATATATTATGACAACCACTGCCTGTACCTAAGTGTACAGGCAGACTGCAGGAGAGCCCTGCCAAAAGACACCTGACTAGCAGGAATCATGTAGGTGTGGATGGGCGTCTATACTCTTGGAAATTAGCTTTATTTACAGTTAAATTTTGTCCGGAAGCCACAGCACAGATTGTTATTAAAGAATAACACAAAATATTTTTGTATGTTTATACAGTTCTGTGAACAAGATACAAATCCTAACTATAAGGGTATGTGCACACGACAGCGTCCGATACGGCTGAAATTACGGAGCTGTTTTCAGGAGAAAACAGCTCCATAATTTCAGACGTAATTGCTCGTCCTCGCATTTTGCGTGGCGTCATTGACGCCCGTAATTTAGAGCTGTTCTTCATTGAATTCAATGAAAAACGGCTCAAATTACGTCCAAAGAAGTGTCCTGCACTTCTTTGACGAGGCAGTCATTTTACTCGTCGTCGTTTGACAGCTGTCAAACGACAACGCGTAAATTACAGGACGTCGGCAAACCCATTCAAATGAATGGGCAGATGTTTGCCGACGTATTGGAGCCGTATTTTCAGGCGTAAATCGAGGCATAATACGCCTCGTTTATGCCTGAAAATAGGTCGTGTGAACCCAGCCTAATAGTGTTCACACAATTTAACCTAAGTTAGTATCGGGGTGACATTTAGATAACCCATTGTGATATGATAATGGGAGAGGAAATCCTCCTTTCCTTTGGTGACTTTCTAGGGTCTCCTGCATCCTGTCTATAGACCGAGGGATTTGCTGCTAAGTCACACTCCGTTTTCTTGTGAGTTTTCATAAGGAGTGAATTTACACACATATGGCTTTCATATTCCTGACCGCAGTATTTTGCCCAGTACTAATGAGGCCCCAAGGGCCAAAACAAATATCTTGAAAATACCTGAGCAATACAAAGTGACCCAGTCCTGGATGGTCCTATTCCCTTCCCTATTTGGTATTGAGAACCTCTCTTTTGAAAAACGGCATTGTTGGCAAACAAGTGCTGGGGAATTGGCCCAAAGGTGATGTAAAATGTCTAAAGGGGGAAGCAAACATTAGGCCCATCTGTACTTGTTAAAAAAGAAACATCGCTCCATCAACCCATTTAGATCTTTGCTATGGGTCCTCCTCCTCTCTTCTAAATAATCCATCAGGGGTGCAGTATTGAGTAAGGCTAGGTGTCTATGGCATCTGCAAGTTTTATGATTACCTCAAAATGCCTCTGGTGTTCCCTGAAGTAAAGTAAGCAACACAGAAAGAGCTTCATAGCGTAATATATCGATAAAATAATTCTCTGGCCAGAAGGGTTAAGAACCGTGCTCACCAGATCGAGTAGTGCAACGGTAGACACAACTCTGGGATTCACGGGGGGAACCAAACTTTTCCTCTCGTTAGCATGGCTTCTGCCCCGTCTGCAGACGTCATGCAGGAGACCTTCAAGAACCAATCCACAATATCCATAAAACGTACAATGCGTTTCGAACCCGGTCTGACTTCTTCCTCAGTCACAAGCAACCTTAAAGGGAACCTGTCACCAGCATTTCACCTATTGAACTTATCCCTCACTGGCCACTGCTATCAAAAGTTCATTGCCGTTATCCCCTCTCCTAAACTTTTCCTCCGACTGTAAATAACGGTCTGCAAACTTTGTGCTTTTTATCTTAATAATCCGGTGTCCCTTTGTGCGCACACACCAGAAGAGGACATCAATGCACAAGGGTGGGATTTTGTGTACTGGGGGGAGGCGAGGAGCTGTCAATCAAAAGTAAGGAGGCAGGGTAAACTCGGAAAGACTTGAGGAATGAAGATATGACTCTTTTCAAACGAAGATATGACTCTTTTATGCTCATTAGTATATGGTGTGGGAACACAAAAAAACTGAATACTAAAGCTACAGAGCCGACTAAGAAGACAATTATAGGTTATATAGAAATGATTTTTCACCCTCTACCACCAGGTATTGCTGGCTTAATAGG
Organism: Rhinoderma darwinii; assembly: GCF_050947455.1. Classification (NCBI taxonomy): domain Eukaryota; kingdom Metazoa; phylum Chordata; class Amphibia; order Anura; family Rhinodermatidae; genus Rhinoderma; species Rhinoderma darwinii. Next base: position 568,460,343 of record NC_134687.1, on the reverse strand, counting down.
TGAAATGCTGGTGACCGGTTCCCTTTAAGACCATCACATAAAAATCTGGCTATATTAGACTTTTTTTGACAATAGTTACAAGGCTACTTGTAACTTTTTACCCATTTTGATAATGTAGAAGTGGCATCGTGGTTATTGTAATCCCACGATTTTGCTGCTATGCCATGTTGACGTGGAGCTGTAGCTGAACTGTATAGTCTTTAGCACCTTCTACACAGGCCGATGATTGGTGAAACGGAATGCTCGTTTGCCGGCTGAAAACCTCTTTTATGCCACAGTAGAAATCAGCGTTGTCGGCAGCACATCTCCATATGTAAACAGGACATGTATGGGTATGAACGATCTCGTCCGTCCCCATACAGTAAAATGATTTTTCCATGTAAATGGATCTAAAGGAGCGGTGATCGACTTTCAGTATCGGCAGAAAGAAGAACCTTATGGCATGTGAATAACTCCAGCAATTTCTCTTACACAATTATACGTGTTTTTTGTCCTTTTATAGATATTTTAATCATATACAGTGTGGGCAAACAATGAATAATTGTCATATCAGACAGTTCTTTACAGACGTGGTTTGACGCATCCAAATCTATACCGAAACTTTATCAGCAACAACACCAGTTAGGGTAAAATGTAATTGGTCAGTTAGGGTTTTAGGGGAAATCCCCTTTCTAGCTTTTAATATTTTAAAGGAGTTTTCCCATTAGAGACATTTTGACATATCCACAGGATGTCAGATAGATGCGGGTCCCACCTCTGAGACTTGCACCGATCTCTAGAACGGGGCCCCCTAAACCCCGTTCTACTGCTATGTGTTGTAGCTGAAAAGTGTGATTTCCGACCATGAATTACGGGAACCACATAGCTCGCTAAGCTATGCTGTTACCGTAACTGCCATAGAAGTGAATGGCAGTTTACGGAAGCAGCGTAGCATGCGAGCTACGCTGTTTACGTTCCTACCATTCAACTATATGGGACTTACGGAAACAGCGTAAGTCAGCGAGTTATGCTGTTTCTATAATTCGTAGTCGGAAATCACACTTTTTAGCTACAACACATAGCAGTAGAACGGGGTTTAGGGGGCCTCGTTCTAGAGATAGGTGCGGGTCCCAGAGGTGGGACCCGCATCTATCTGACATTTCTGACATATCCTCTCGATATTATGTTTTTCAATTGGTCATATATGATCCGTTCTTACTGATTATTCCTTTGACGTTCTGAATTAACTTGAATGTTTATGTAAGTGCTTAAAGAACCCTTTTGTTATTCATAGGTATACAGGAGTTTCCAGAAAATATTAAGAATTGTAAAGTTTTGACAATCGTCGAAGCAAGTGTCAATCCAATTTCCAAGTAGGTATCCTGAAGTTCTTAATTGTTCACCTAAATTTCTTTGAGAATTAGATCTAGTTGCCTTTATTGCTATTTTCTTCGGCTGGAAAAATATTAATAATTGGTTAAACTAGTACGTAATAATTAGTTGTGGTATTAATCCAGTTGTATATACATTTTGCAAATGCTTCTGGCTGATTCCTTCATCCATGAAGATGATGGCAGAAAATGTATTATTTGCTGAGACTGTGAAGGTTTCAAATTGGTAAATGTAGGAGGAGATAATTAAGAGGTTTGTGACATGTTACATGCAACCCAGGGGAATAAATGATTATTTTTACTAAAAACTGCTTAGCGACGAGAGCTCGGAAATCAAGACTCAAACCCCTTGTGCCCTTTTCTCAGTCTCCGCTTCTCTGCATTCTTCAAGGGCTTTCTTTCTTTAATGGCAAATGGATTATTGAACAGTTTGCAGTTGTGCGTTTTTTGCCATCCAATCAAGAACTCGAAGCAGAATGCGTGACCTCATTGACTCGTTCTTGAGAAACGGCAGGAATTCAACAGTATATCAAACCTCTCTATTATACAAATAGGCCGTGCTAATTGTCTTTAGTTTGTAATGTGCCCTAAATCACTATTCGTGTCACATTAGCAAATATACACTAGTATAGTCTACAGTCTAGAAGAGGATTATAGTGAAAGGCTGGGTATGATCCTGGTATATAAACCGTTAAAGCGGATCTATCAGCTGAATGTGCTTCACTATGTAAGGGCAGCATATTAGAGCAAGTCCGTACTCCTAATTGCCAAAACGGCACAATTTATTATTATTTTTTGGCTATTAGAAGAGCTGATAGAATACACCGGACCAAAATTTGTTGCGCCGTTTTGGCTACTAGGAGTTACGGACCTGAAGCTGTAATATGCTGCCCTCACTGCATATTAAGCTGACAGATAAAAAAAAATTTCTCTTATTTGAAAGTTAGGCTCAGTTTTGCTTTTCAATTAATTGTCTGCAAATAGGAGAAGGAAAAAAAACTGTGCCTGGTCAGTGTCTGACCCTTTAAAGGGCTTCAAAACATGACTCCAGAGACACCCATCTTTGAGTCATGTTTCTGGGCTCTTTTTAAAGGGTTGGACATTAAAGGGGTTGTCCACTTTTTATTTTTTATATTCATTTATTTATAGAATGGGAAATCATACAGAATTCTAATATACATGTATGTAAAATTTCTGCTCACATACCTTTCTTATACCAGTGCAGTTCTCTCTCTGTCTAAAAATAAAATAAAACTATATAGCGCGCAGATTTGTCCATAAAAAAGCACCCATAGGATAACTGAATGGACAGTCATGTGACCCACATCATGTGACCACTGGCATTCAGGTAATACTGTCCAGGTATCTAACAGGTGAAAAATAGATTATTGAGGAGCAGAATTTATTAACCACTTCCCGCTCCTGGAGATACTATTATGTCATAAGTTCATCGTTCGCACTCCATGACATAATAGTATGTCCTGCGTTCATGAGCTGTGATAGCTGCTGTTTCCGACAGCAGGCTATCACAGCTCAGTGTGCAGGGACCGATCGTGGTGGTCCCCGCCAATTAACCCCTTAGAAGCCACGTTCAATAGCGATTGCGGCTTCTTAGGGGTTAAACCACCATCGACGGCCTGCTACATGATAGCGGTCGGCGATGGCTGCTATGGAAACCAGAGGCCTAACAATGGCCCTCGGCTATGCCATCGACGAAAGCCTAGTGAGTCAGGACCCACTATGCTTGCTGTTAGCGAGTAGCTGACAGCTCTAATACACTCCACTATGCAATTCTAATACACTGCACTACATGCGATCAGGGCCTCCTGCCTTCAAGTCCCCTAGTGGGACAAAATAAAAATAAAAGTTTAAAAGTAAAAATCCCCCCTTTTCCCTTATCAGTCCTTTATTATTAAAAAAAAATAAACAAACTATACATAATTGGTATCGCCGAACGGTCTGAACGACAAAAGTATTTAATTTATCCCGCGCGGTGAATGCCTTAAAAGAAAATAATAATAAACCGTACCAGAATCATAATTTTTTTGGTCATTTCATCTCCCAAAAAATGGAATAAAAAAAGATCAAAAAGTCGCGTGTACTAATGGTACTGATCGAAACTACAGTTCGTTACGCAAAAAACAAGCAAAAAATTCTGGCTCTTAGAATATGGCAACACAATAAGTAAATGATTTGTTATAAAAAATAGTTTATTGTGCAAACGCCATAAGACATATAAAAAAAACTATAAACATATGGTATCACCGTAATCGTATCGCCCCGCAGAATAAAGTGAATGTCATTTATAGCGCACGGTGAACACAGTAAAAAAAAATTCATATAAAACAATAGTAGAATTCCTGCTTTTTAGTTACCACGCCTCTTAAAATATAGAATAAAAACTGATCAAAAAGTCGCATTCACCCCATGAAAATTACAATGAATTCTTGAAGGGATGTAGTTTCCAAAATGGGGTCACTTTTAAGGGGTTTTCCCTGTACTGGTACCTCAGAAGCTCTGCAAATGCGATATGGCGCCCAGAAACCAATCCAGCAAAATCTACATGCCAAATAGCACTCCTGGCTTTCTAAACCCTGCCGTGTGTCCAACCAGCAGTTTATGAGCACATATGGGATATTGCTGTATTCGGGAGAAACAGCTTTACTAATTTTGGGGTGCTTTTTCTCCTTTATTCCTTGTCAAAATTAAAAATTTGTACCCTTTATCGGAAAAATTTGGTTTTAAATTGCACAGCCTAATTCCACAAAAAGCAGCAAAAAATCTGTGGGGTCTAAATGTCCATTATAGAAGTTCCTTGAGGGGTGTAATTTGCAAAATAGGGTCTCTTTTGGGGGGTTTCCACTGTTTTGGCACCAAAAGACGTATTAAAACCGGACATGGTTCCTAATAAAAAGGAGATAATATCGCCCGGACAAGAACGCTTAAAAAATATTTTATTTTTATTATATCTTTAAAATGGGCTAATCAAGCCAATATTTCCTATAGGTACCAGGCTAACCAGGTAGGTAAGACTAGATAGGGATGCCAATACACTTAGGTTAAATTGTTATGGAACTACTCCAGATATCTAGTTGAAACCTATAACATCTGTCCCTACCTGGACTAAATAGCAAAGTGTGCGTTCACACTGAGTAAAGATCTGATACCTAACACAGTGTGCATTCACACTGAAATGAGACACCGCACACAAATTTCTTATGCATTAGCATCCATAGATAGCAGCGCGGCACCTAGAGCAGTAGTGTGCATTCACACTTACAAAGGACTGTACATTTAGACAAAAGTGTGCATTCACACTAGATTGATATGGTATACAAAGTGTGCATTCACACTAATTAGCAAGACCTACGACTCAGTGTGCATTATCGCTGAAATGAGCACCACTACATACAGGTAGTGTGCATTCACACTCCTCGATAGCAGCGTAACACCTATAGTAGTATTGTGCATTCACACCTGATGAATATTGTACACCCGAAAATAAGAGTATGCACTCACACTAAACAAAATTGAACGCCTAACGCGTTTCCACGTCCTTAGGCCTCATTTACACGAACGTGATATACGTCCGTGAGACTCGCGTGCTTTTCACGCGGGTCGCACGGACCTATACAAGTCTATGGGGGCATGCAGACGGTCCGTGAGTTTTGCTCAGCGTGAGTGCGCTGAAAAAAACTCACGACATGTTCTATAATTCTGCGTTTTTTGCGCATCACGCACCCATTGAAGTCAATGGGTGCGTGAAAACCACAAAGGTCGCACGGAAGCACTTCCGTGCGAACTGCGTGATTCGCGCAAGAGCTGTCAAACTGAATGTAAACAGAAAAGCACCGCGTGCTTTTCTGTTTACAAACATCCGAACGGAGTGTCTTAGACATGAGCGAACCGAACTTTACCGGGTTCGGCCGAACTCGTTTTGAACGAACCCGGCAGGAGACAGTCACTGTGCAGGGTGCTGAAAGAGTTAAACTGGTTCAGCACCCTGGACAGTGACTTTCCGATTCCAATATACGTGAACGTGTAAAAAAAAAAAAAAGTTCTGACTTACCGATAACTCCCGGCTTCTTCCTCCAGTCTGACCTCCCGGGATGACAATTCAGTCCAAGTGACCGCTGCAGCCAATCACAAGCCAAGCACAGGCTGCAGCGGTCACATGGACTGCCGCGTCATTCAGGGAGGTGGGGCCAGATGTCAAGAGAGGCGCGTCACCAAGGACGCGTCACCAAGGACGCGTCACCAAGGCAACGGCCGGGAAGTTCTCGGTAAGTACGAACCTCTTTTTTTTTTTTTTTAAACAGGTTACTCGATATGGTGATCGGAATGTACTGTCGAGGGTGCTGAAAGAGTTACTGCCGATCAGTTAACTCTTTCAGCACCATGGACAGTGACTGACGTCGACTAGCCTCATCTCTATGATGGCGGCTGCGCGAAAATCACGCAGCCGCGCATCATACACGGATGACACACGGAGCTGTCAAGTGCCTTTTGCGCACGCAAAACGCTGCATTTTTTGCGCGCGCAAAACGCACACGCTCGTGTAAATGAGGCCTTAGTTTGTATAGAATGTTTCTTCAGAGGCATGTAGTGAAACAGGGCAGATTAGCACATAAGTTTCTCGTGCAATATTGTCTGTCCGCCCTGTGTCTGCTACAGCTTTTCTTCTAACAGCACGGTTCTGGTATCAGTGGCAAGGCTTAAAGAGGCTCTGTCACCAGATTATAAGTGTCCTATCTCATACATAATCTGAATGGGGCTGTAATGTAGATAACAACAGAGTTTTTTATTTTGAAAAACGATAATTTTTGAGCAAGTTATGAGCAATTTTAGATATATGTTAATTAGTTTCTTAATGCCCAACTGGGCGTTTTTAAACTTTTGACCAAGTGGGCTTGGTAAAGAGAAGTGTATGACGCTGACTAATTGGCGTCATACACTTCTCTCCATTCATGTCCATTTGTACTCAGCATAGCGTGATCTTGCGAGATCACGCTGTGCTGTCACATACACCCACATTAACTTTACTGAAGTGTCTTGAGAGTGAATAGACATCACCTCCAGCCAGGACTCTATGTCTATTCACACTCCCGACACTTCGGTAAAGTTTGTGTGGGACTTACACAGCACAGCGAGATCACGCTGTGCTGTCATTCACAGAGAGATCACGCTGTGATCTGATGAAGTCTAATGATCGCTGGTTCAAGTCCCCTAGGGGGGGCTAATAAAGTGTGTGAAAAGTTTAGTAGTGAAAAAAAATATTAAAAGTTAAAAAAAAAAAAGTCCGTAAAAGTCTGACCTATTATACAATATAGCGTTATTTAACGTGCACAGTGAATGCTATAAAAAATGTAAACCACCAAAATTGCTGTTTTTTGGTCCACTTAGCTAAAAAATAAATAAAAAAAGTGATCAAAAAGTTCTACGCACCAAAAAATGGTACCGATAAAAACTACAGCTTGTCCCTCACACCGCTCCATCGGTGAAAAAAATAAATAAATTATGGCTCTTAGATTGTGGCGACACAAATCTATTTTTTTTTTTTTTTAACAATGCATTTATTATCAATAAAAGTAGTAAAATATATTAAAAAAACGATATAAATTTGGTATCACCGTAATCTAATTGAGCCACAGAATAAAGATAAGTTGTCATTTTTACCGCAGGGTGAAAGCCGTAAAAACGAAACCCAAAAAATCTCAGTTTTTTCCAACTTCAGCCCGCAAAGAATTTTTCTTGTTTCCCAGTACATTATATGGAACCATAAATGGTATCAAAAGAAACCAACGCCTCCCGCCAAAAATAAGCCCTCACACCACTCTATTGACAGAAAAGTTAAAAACTTATGGCTCTTGGAATGCAGGGAGTGAAAAACAAAAATCAAAAAATGTCTTCGTCTCGAAGGGGTTAAAGACTCTCTACAAGCTGGATCTCCACCAGGAGAATCAGTACCTTTCACAAGTTCGTTAATTGTATGAAAATTAGTTGGCTAGTGACTCCTCGTATCACCGGTTCTGTTCTTGTCGGATTATACCATCGGACTACTGGAACAGATGTGTCCAATTATGCAATGTCTGACTAGGTTTGTCATATAATGGGTTGGATTTGAACACACTTCTTTCTTTTCAAAATTTTAGATCAACATGACCACCAGAAAGATGGAGTTGTTCTAAAACTCTGATTACACAGGCCTGGGTGAAAGGCAACAGATGGCCATAGTGGTTACAGTAATTCACAAAGCCTTATATCATAGCAAAGCTTGGAATGGGGCCCTCCTGCCAGTGGGTTGATCTGTAGTAATAAGGCCGCTACATAAATAGAAAGATAGCAACCATACATATCAGGCAGTGGCACAGGCTGCATTGCAGCGGTCTGTCTGTGTCTGGATCCCGAGTGTTGGGGGTATAATAAACATGTCAGTACATGGTGGTCACTGGGAGTCTATTTCCTGTTGTTCACTACTACAGTAGCATATTCCTACCTGGTGGTCAGTGGAGCAGTCTCTGGCGGGTTCCTGGAGTTGTTAGAAATACCATTTAGTTTAATACCAATATCATGTGATACCTGGTGGTGGTTGATACATTCAGCCTGATACATGGTTACCAGTTGTAGAGTCACTCTCCTACTAACCTAGTAGGCAGTGCTACATTCAGTAACTCTAAAAGTCAGCACTCTTTTTCTAACAAAAAAAAATACTTATTTAGTGGCCCTGTCCAGTGACCCTGTCATTTCTGGTAGTCCAGTGGTTTGTCCTTGAACATGGCACCTATATTTCACAGGGAGGTGATATTCGTGATATCATCATGTGCACAGTGATGTCACTTCTTGGTGGCTGTGGGCAATAAAGTATCCGCTTAAGACCAGTTGTCACAAGTGATCTTGGTGGGATCTGTTGCAACCTGGTTATGTGAGACAGCAACCCCAGTGGTTGTTTCTGCCGTACTTGGATCGATGCTTAACTTATTAAAGAGAAATAACAATCCCAGCATCTAAAGTGTAATCATTTGTAAAAAATTGGGTTACCGTTACTTACACAGTGACTAACTCTGGTGCTCCTTTGTGTAGCCTGCCTGTAATCCCCTTGTGTTACATTGCATTTATTAAGTCAAATCTTTATAAAACACTTTAAATAAATTGCTCTTGATGGACTCAGAAGTAATTTACGGTGTTAATTATCCTGAGCTGCTTGATGTGACCATTTTATATATTCCATTAATAATTTTGTCGTGATTGTTTCGAGATCTCTTCCTCCAAATTACATACCGCTTACATTTTATTAACATCAAAATATTTCCTATATACCAATATTTTAGTTGACACTGATTTATCTCTAATTTTTTGTTAATATTTTTTTCTCTCTCCGTAGGCTCCCAGATGGGTTTTCACAGCTGTTAAACTTGACTCAGTTATACCTAAATGATGCTTTTCTTGATTTCTTGCCGGCTAATTTTGGCAGGTGAGTTGGGAATATCATATGTTTTATTTGCAGCTGTCCTGATTTAATGGGATGCAATTTTTCATTTTAGAATTTTTATTGGTCAAAAACAGAATCCTATACCACAGATGTCTCTGAAATGCAAGTGCTATTAAGGCCGGATCTAGAGAGCAATAATGATAATGTCTTGTTCAGTAGCCTGTGATTCACATATAGCGGTACTACTATGATCACGTCAGTTGAACAAAATGTAGTAGGGTGAAATAGCCATAACAATGTTAGACGTTTTTGAAATTTTTCTTTTAAAATTTGCAACCATAAACGAATATAGCAGAACTGAACATGTTTAGTAGCGCTATCAGATTGCATTGTTTGAATGACTTGATTTAACCCTCTGGTTTTATCTTTTTTATTTTATTTTTTATATTATATTTTTTTTTGGGGGGGGACGATTTATAAATATAAGTATAACTGAATAATTATCATCTACTACAAAAATATTAATGTGATATAGGATGTCGAACAGCCATATTACATATAAGGCAAAATAGAAGAGTGGCAGTTGCTTAAAGTCTGTACACTTTTTTATTTTATTTTTTTATTTTTATAAAAATGTCCATTCGTGTGTTTGGTGCAACTTTCTTTTTTTTATTTATTTTTTTTAAATTCTTTTCTTTTATTTGTCATTTTATATCACAAATCATACAAATAATATACACAACATAGTGCAAAAATGGCAGTGAAAAACATGCAACAGATCACAGGTCAGTTATCAGCCTCACATCAACACGTGAGGTCACCTGAGAGTACCATGTCGCTGAAAACACTTATTTAAGGAAACTCCGATATGCACCCTGAACCCGCAGCCGTGCATGGTATGTCCTAAGTGTGCATAAGAGCATTAAAGAGAGAAACGGAGACAGAGAGAAGGAGAGGCAAATTTGTAAGGAAAGAAAGAAGAGAAAAATAGGGAGGGAGAAAACCAGAAAGGGGGGGGGGGGGGAGCTGACCTGACATACCGGATCTAGACAGAAATTCACGAGACCATGATGATTTTATATTCCTCGGTTGTTTGGAATCGGATCCATTCACGCCATGTTTTTAGGAAGGAGGCATGAGTCCCCTTCATTGATGCCGTGAGGTCCTCCATTCTCATGATTTCCTGGATCTTGCCGAACCACATGCCCACCGTCGGAGGACAGGACTGTCTCCACAGTGCAGGAACACATGCCCTAGCCGCGTTTACCAGGTGTCGAACTTGGTGCAACTTTCTAAATACTTTTTATTAAAAATGATTTTTACTATTTGAGATACAGTTGCTTTGTATTCTGTATACAGAGCAGCTGTATCTAGCGCTGAAATCTGTATCTGTCAGGTCAGCGGCACTGACAGGTTCAGTGATGGCGGGTCCTGCATGTCTCTGACACGCAGTATCGAGCTGTTACCGATCGTATAGAAGTTCATAACTTAGATGTGATTGATAATGGGTGGATCCTGCGTGTCCAAGATCAGTGCCGGTGCCCTAACGGATTTAGGACTCAGTGTGAGATACAGCTGCTCTGTATACAGGATAATAAGCAGCTGTATCTCAAAAAGTAAAAATAATTTTTATTGAAAAGCATTTGAAAGTTGCAACAAACACACTGATAGACCGTTGTTTTTTTTTGTTTTTTTATAAAAATATTTCAATGGGGTACATAGCCTTTAAACCACAAGTACTGCAGAATGTCCAATAACTGTGTAACCGATAGTTACCACCAATGTGTCCCAACCTATCTTTTGATAAGTAATAGACACATATCTGAAGATAGCATTGCTGAGGGTCCATGAGCTCGAACCTATGAGATTGCTAGTGTGCCCATTTCGCTTTTAGCTGCGAGATCTCAATATCTTATTACATTTACGTGTATTACTAGAGGTAGTCTTTAAAGGAGTTGTCCACTTTTTTTTTAATGTTTATATTTATTTATAGAATAGGAAATCATACAGATTTCTAATATACATATTTTATATTTAAAATTCTGCTCACATACCTTTCTTATATCAGTTCAGATGTCTCTGTCTAAACATAAAAAATGGTATAGCCCACAGATTTGTCCATTTGAAAGCACCCATATATCTCTTTTTATTATAATAGAAAGCACGACTCGGGCTTACAATCACCCAAGCGCATAAAAAGTGCGGGAGTGCCACACAAAAAGTGCACAAGGATGCAGTCTATCGCAGCCCTACTCCTAAAGGAGCGAGGCCCTGCATAACCATTCCCCAACCCTCTGAACCGTAGGCCCAAAGGATCGATGATCCCCCCCCCCCCCCTTACCGAAGAAGAGCGAGACCCAAACACACTCCAAGACTTCTACCTGAGCTGCCACCCCAGTGTCCACCTAGGAGCCGGCATCAAGGTTGCAGCTCCCCTCCGAAGAAGGTAGGCCGGGTTGCAGGGAAAAACTGAACCAGAAGGCCACACGTTTTCCCTCTAGACCTCGGGAGGGTCCCAAAAGGGTGCCGCATCCCAAAAATCCTTGTGACAAAACACACAGTGAAAAACAAAATTGAATAAGTGGATGTGCGCTGTGATACAGCCTGGACATCCGCCAAAAAAGCACCCATAGGATAACTGAATGGACAGTCATGTGACCCCTGGAATTCAGGTAACACTGTCCAGGTATGTAACAGGTAAATAGTAGGTTATTGAGGAGCAGAAGTTATGAAGTATTTCTACATACAGCAGCGTCTCATCATCATGTCTGTGAGCAGTGGCGTAACTACCGCTATAGCAGCCGTAGCGGCTGCTACGGGGCCCGCAGCATGAGGGGGCCCGTGCCACCCGCCGGCACGGCCCCCCCCCCCATGGCCGGAGGCTCTGCTAGCACCACTATGGCTGCTACAGCGCGACGCCACTGAAGGGGTTGTTCCTACAAAAGACATGCATCCCCTATCCACGGGATAGGGGATACATGAGGGATGCCCAGCGATAAGGACACGGGGGGACCGAAAATCCCCCGAAGTTCTCCATGACAAACCTCGTACTTCCGGGTTCTGTCTGCAGCTCCATTGAAATGACTCGTAACCAGCGCTCTTTTCATTTTTATTGAACTGCGCAGACCCCGGAAGTCAGAGGTTAGTCATGGAGAACATTGGGGGACTTTCGGTTCCCCGTTCTCCTTATTGCTGCCAGCGATCACACATGTATCCCCTATCCTGTGGCTAGGGGATACATCTCTTTTGTAGGACAAACTATAGGCCGTTTATTTGGGGGGCGGGGGGTCTGTATGGCGTTATTTACAGGGGGGGCTGTATGGCATTATCTTCAGGGGGGCTGTATGGCGTTATCTACAGGGGGATGTGTATGGCGCTTTCTACAGAGGGATGTATGGTGCTATCTATAGGGGGAGCTGAGTGGTGGAATCTATAGGGAGGCACTATCTACAAGGGGGGGTTGTGTGATACCCAGGGGAGGGGGGGTCCCCCAGTCAAATGTTTGCTATGGGGCCCAGTCCTTCGTGCGTGTGTGTGTGTGTGTGTGTGTGTGTGTGTGTGTTTTTAATGTAACTTTATGGACAGCAAGACAACATCACCTAGAGACAGGAGTTATTTTATAAATCCTCTAGGGACCGTGAATACAGGCACAGGGAATAAATTCTCATTATTCCACCGTTCGTCCTATTCACATACACGTGTTAGGGCAACGTGTGTGTGTGTGTGTGTGTGTGTGTGTGTGGTCACATGACGGACGCCATGTCTGGTCATATTCAGTTAGCCTGTGGATGCATTACACACGACTAATCTGTGGGCTATCCCTTCTACTGTGACAGGGGCCTCACGCACTATAAGAAATGTATGTGAGCAGAATTTCTAATTCATGTATGATTTCCTATTCTACAAATATATAAAAAAAAAAAAAAAAAACCTGAACAACCCCTTTAAGATACTGCAATAGGTTTGTCTGCAATCCTATGTAAATCCACAGAGAACACAAACTCGACTCTGCTCCATCCGAACATGTGTTGCTCCCAATAATAAATAAGTAACATGTTAGGATGTTATTTATTTCATGTTTGTTGCACATTTGTATGCATTTTCCTTATGTTTCCACAAGGTTCTTCATATATATTTGTTGATTCCTGATTTTAGCGTATTTGTGTAGAACAGATGGTTCCTTACAACTTTAAAACTGTACCCAAGTCATTCTCTTGGCTTTATAGATGAAGATGAAAATGAGCACCGTATGTGCTTATACTCAAAAGTATATTTACTGCAGTATTTTAGTCTCCACAAAAAAATCTTGGAGGCCACAGCTGCCCAGACTGTTCCATTCATATACTGTGCAGAAGAGCTACAATATGTATTCATAGAACTATATTTATGTATACACCTTCTAGGACACACTGTATACACACAGTCTCTATTGTTAGCCACTTTTGGGACTGAATTACTGAAGGAGATATATCCCTTTCAACAACTACAGTCCTCAATTCAACTAACTTTATCTATATATAAACCCTAAAGCAGGGATATTGTCTGTAAACTTTACAAAATTAACGATCCTTAAAAATGATGTATCTTTTTCCAATATCTGTGTGTAAGTTCATATCCTCGAACCCTAAAATAAGTTGTCCACCATTAAATATCATATTCATTGTATAGCTTATAAAAAATGAACTATCTTTGCCATTTACATGCTGTTAAAAATTATCCAGTGAAGAGCTATGACATTTGCTTACATAGAAATGTCATTATCTGATGGTCAAAGTGTATAGCAATGTGCACGTCCGCCTACTGAGCTAAGTGATGGTGAATCGGCATACTCAGTCACTCTCCCCATCGCCAGTACTCTACATCTTCTGTTTACTGCAGGACAGCCAATAGAAATAGTTTTCTGCCTTGCTTGTCAGGGAAGGAGCAGAGCCTCTGCAGTAGCATGGCAATATAGCGGGGAAGACTCTTTCTGCAGGGGAAGTAAGATGGTCAACTGCCAGAGGGGAAAAAGTCCATCCCCCAGGGGGACACATTGAAGTAAAAAAATGATGAAAAAGTATTTGTTTTTGTTCTAAAAACACATCGCATTACTTTAAAACGACTATTAACAGCGTTTCAGGAGTTTTGTTATGAAAATTATTCATGGGCTAACCCCTTTATGCATGTGTTTTTGTATATATCTGTACCATACTCCAGGCAGCTTGACCAGTTTACACTATAACTGTTCAGGTCTTGTGTATCTTGCAGTGGTTTATATTGCAATGAACTATGTACAGATATATGTACGGTAATTGGCTTTACTAAACTATTAGATTGTTTTGTGTTTGTTGTCTCTTGTTTTGTACTTCCGATGACTCCTCACTCTTCTTCTACCCAATATTTTGATTTCTTCAAGACACGAGTACGACATTTCTACTTGTTGCTCTTTGTAGTTTGTAGCCAGCATTTACTGAAGTCTCCAGCCAAGTTCACACTGAAAATACCATGTCTTTGCACTGTTGAACTCCTAAGTCAGCAAATAAACTCGGTGCCATGTTTTCTTCTTGTTAACCCATGTGGGAAATCCCCTTAGAAGTTGCTCTGGCTTTATAATTTAAAGGGTGAGATCTATGGTCTCTGAATTTTTATTTTCTTGCCACGCATTGATTATAGATGCATTTAAAGATTACCATTTGTCTGACTTTTGCATTGTACAATTCTTGTGGGGTTTGTAAAATGGTTGTATAAGCCTAAATTAATTACCTAAAACTCATTGTTCTTGTTCAGTTGTGTGAATGGGGGGGGGGGGGGGGGAGAGGAACCAGTTGACTCAGACCTACATGCTTGCTGTGTTTAAAAATGATGTAATGCAGGCAGGGAAAACTTGTTCTCATACAGGCCATGGAAAGTCCACACCAGGACACAGCTTTTGGTGATGAGGTCTTTATAGTATTAGAGTTCAATCTAGTCTACTATATTTAAGGATTTTATAATACCTATTACCATATTAAAACGGATTTTAGAGCCGTGGAACAGAAATAGTTTTTTATTCAGAGTTTATTTGACAGGATCCTATACTAGAGAGCAGGTGGTCGTCATTTTCCCTGATGTTTTTTTTTTTTCCATTTCCATTTGAGACATATATTGCATAGAAGCCCTACTTACTGGCGCAACAGTGGTCCCCTGTCCCCTGTCCCCTCTTCCACCAGATGAGTGGTCACATCCAGTTTCAAGTTTTTTGGCCACCTCGTTTTTCAGAATGGGGTTCATGCCCCCTAAGAAGTGAACAATTTATTATTTTTTGTTCACCCTTCTAACTAACTATTTTTAGCTTTCAGTTGTGAGGACCAATGAAATCCCAATTTCTAAGCTTTGGGGTTGGCTGGTTGGAGTAGTGGGGTTAACACAGTCGCACGAGAATTTGCAGGTGTTAATTTTAGGCCCCATGCACACGAACGTATTTTTGCGGCTGCAATTCACCCGCAAATCTGCGGGGGAATTGCGGTCCCATTCATTTCAATGGGCCCATGCACACGACCGTGGTTTCCACATTCCGTGCATTGCCCGGGAGCCTGGACCGCAAACAGATAGGACATGTCTTATTACGGACACATTTTGTGGTCCAGGCTCGTTGAAATGAATGCACACGGCAAAGTGCACGGCCCGTGATTTGCAGGCGGCCGTGGGTGACACTCCACGGCCGCCTGAGCCACAAATCACAGCCCGTGCACACCACTACGGTAGTGTGCATGAGCCCTTAGTTCTGCTTTAAGCGATGTAAAAAATCTCTACCGTATAAAAAAAAAAAAACTTCATTAAGGCTTATCATGCATGGCCAGAGTATAAAGCATCATGTCAGTAGAGCTCATTAATGCAACTTTATATTGACCAGATCTAACTGGTGGCCTGGTTATTCCTGTGTTTTCTGCTATTCCAGTGGTTTTAGGGTAAATAGGTGTCTTACGGCTGGTTGGTTGCCCATATTATAGCAAACCTTAAATGTAAAATGGTGTCCTGGTCTTCTAGCCTCTAACATAAATGGTGAGATTTGGTTGAATCTAGATACCGTTGAGAGATATATTCAGTAAAATTACCAACGCTTCTGTTAAATATACTCTCAATCTTTATTGGGTTATTACTGGCTATTGCCCTTTTTTTTTTTTTTTTTTTCCAATCGTTCTTATTTTAATTATCTATGTAAATTATTTCCATAGGCTAATTAAACTTCAAATTTTGGAGCTTCGGGAGAACCAGTTGAAAATGTTACCAAAGTAAGTATTTCTTTAAATCCTATTCACCATGTAAATTTTATAGGAGGCGTATAAATCTGTCCTTAGTAAGCTCTCCTAAGGGTATGTTCACACGCAGTGTTTTCAGGCGTATTTTGGGGCGTTCACGCCTCGAAAAACGCCTGAAAAAATGGAAGCTGAACGCCTACAAACATCTGCCCATTGAAATCAATGGAAAAAGCAGCATTTAGTTCATACGGGGCGTCTTTTTACGTCTCTGTTTCAAAAAACGGAGTGTAAAAAGACGCTCCGTAAAAAGTAGTAGCATGTCACTTCTTGAGGCATTTTTTGGCGCTGATTTTCCATTTAACACTATGAAAAACGCCTCAAAAATTGCCTCAAAAGAAGCTCCAAATTTCATTTTCAGCTTCAAAAACGCCTGAAGATCATAAGCTGTTTTCTCTTAAATCAGCTCCGTATTTTCAGACGTTTTTTGTTAAGCGTGTGAACATACCCTAAGGCCGGATTCACACGAGCGTGTGCGTTTTGCGCATGCAAAAAACGCAGCGTTTTGCGTGCGCAAAAGGCACTTAACAGCTCTGTGTGTAATGATCATATGGTGCGCGGCTGCGTGCTTTTCGCGCAGCCGCCATCATTATGACACTCTGTATGTTTGTAAACAGAAAAGCACGTGGTGCTTTTCTGTTTTAATTCATACTTTTGACTGCTGTTGCGCGAATCACGCGCGTCCCACAGAAGTGCTTCCGTGTGGTGCGCGTGATTTTCACGCACCTATTGACTTCAATGGGTGCGTGATGCGCGAAAAACGCACAAATATAGGACATGTCGTGAGTTTTACGCAGCGGACTCACACTGCGTAAAAATCACAGACTGTCTGCACGGCCCCATAGACTAATAAAGGTCCGTGCGAGGCGTGTGAAAATCACGCGCGTTGCACGGACGTATATCACGTTCGTCTGAATAAGCCCTAATAGTGAATGCGAACCACCACAAAAAAAAAAAATGGACCTATGTCATTTCGGACAACCCGATCAATATTTTCTATTAGAGCATCTAAAAATCATAGAGAACGCCTCACTCAGGTGCTCCCTTTATGAGCCAGAACAGTGAACCAATGAAAAGCAGCATCTCTCACTCTGGTGAACTTGGTCACAATGTATTACCTCTGGCAACCTCTACTGGGCAAATGCATAGCTGGCTGAATCCTCCGTGGCAAAACCAATTCGTTGCTGGGTTCTCAGGGAAGCTGGACCAACAATGATCAGTTGATCTCTTTGATGAGACAATTCCTTTAAGTCTCAAAATACCTCTGGTATTTAGTGGGCAAGGATCTGTTTTCCAGGAAAATCTTAATCACTTTTTTAAGAATGATTTGATTTGTGCTTTTGGAGCGTTTGTAAAATAGTATGTGGCAAAATAAAACCAAAGCATGATCAATATTAGCCTAGGGCTACGTGCCAGTGTTTGCGGGATGTAGCCATGGAAGCAGTATTGTTTCTGCAATACTGATATCTTGAGATGTGGCTGAAGCTTACTGGTTTTTTCTTATGTGCCACCATATAACAGGGTTACCAGGCAGCAAAGTTTGATTTGTAGCTTGCCTGAAACAACAATAGATTAAAAAAATATTTTCGACAAATATATCACATCTATATAGTGTGTGTGTGTATGTATGTGTGTGTGTATATATATATATATATATATATATATATATATATATATATATATATATATACACACCAGACCTCTCATATACACCAGACCACCAGGCTTCTAATATAGCAGAGCTTGGTTTTCTGGCTAAATTTCATTAGGTCATGTTATTTGGTACTATGACATACATACACTAATTATTGGTGCAGTGCCAGGTAGCTGCAGCGAGAGGGGTCTTGTCTGCAGTAGTTGCCTGACTGAGTCCGTCTCATTAGGGCACACCCTTTATTATACGGACAGTGCTGGGATAAGGATGTTTATTGAACTTGCGTTCCACAAAATAACGCACTTTGTATGTTTTCCGGTTCGGTTCATTCAGTACTAGCCAGTGATTATTATTGGACCAGCCACACAACAATTCTGGGTCTGTTCATGATGTTTTAAAAAATAAAGAATTCAGCGGTTGACCAGAAAGAAGAGAAAAAAATAAAAAAAGCTGAGAACTTGTCAGCAGGAATTTTTCCTCGTTTTATCTCTGCTGCTGTGAATGTGATCTGTAATAGGGTGATGATCTAGGTCGCAATTCACAAACTGAACATAGTTTTATATGTATGTGTGTGTGTGTACATAAAACAAATCCGAATCGCTTCCTTTAGTCTGGGTTGACACAAGTGGTTTTCTTTTTTGTTTTTTTGTTTTGTGTTTTTAACAAACTTTTTTTTTGTTGTTTTTGTTTTGGTTAATGAACTCCATTTGAGAGACATGGAGGTTTGTCTATCAAAACAAAGAAATTGCTTGTTGGAAAAAAACAGCTCCCTTTATGGCAGCCTGTATGCTTTCTATCGCACAGCAAACGCAGGCTGAAATGAAAATCTGTGGGTTTCCCTGCTCTATGATGAGAAATATTCCAGTTCATAAATGAATAGATCCAGATAATAGATATGTATTAGGGAACTGATATGTATACAGTTTGCTAATATGCAACTTTGTGTCTTTAAAGACGAACCTACGCTTTAAAGAGGTTTCCGGAATTAGAAAAACATGACTGCTTTCTTTTAAAAACAGTGCCACACCTGTCCACAGGTTGTGTGTTGTATTGCGGCTCATCCTTATTCACTTCAGTGAACCTGAGCTGCAATACTAATCACAACCCATGGACAGGTGTGGCGCTGTTTCTGGAAGAAATCCGCCATGTTTATCTAATCCTGGACAACCCCATTAAATTAATGTTCTTGTTTTATGTAAATAAAGCTTAAAGGGGTCATCTATATTAGGGAATTCTACATTAATAGAGGGAGTCCACCATTCAAGACCCTTATCTATGAGCCAGAGAGTAAAGGAAGTATAAATCTCTCTGATGGACTAGGCACGTGCAATACACCGTTCAGCCGTGCTCCTTGATTTCAGTGGGAACTGTGTAATGCTTCATTTTTCCTGTGGTGGCGCTGTACAGGAATTGAAGACTTGCTGCCAGATTCTAGCTGATCGTTAAGGGCCCCAGCAGCCGGAATACGCTGCGATCAGCTTTTTTTCTAACAAAAAAGGTTTGTCCGATATGAAAAAGTTCTGAAACATTCTAATATACTTTGTTTCAGTTTCTCACCATTTTTAAGATCTCTGCTTTCTGTTAGTGGATAAAAAAAAATATTGTTTACATCCAGAGGCTGAAAACCTGTGCAGACCTATTACTTCTCACAATTGAAAGTTTGCTACTGTATGTTTAGTCTGGACAAAATTGTATCCACCTCTCAGCTTTGAGCAGGACAAGGTCTGTACGGATTTTCAATCCCTGGATCTAAAAAAGTATGTTCCTATTCACTGGCAGCAAAAATAAATATTCAAAGGGGTGAGAAACTGAAAAACAAAGTATATTTGAAACTTACACAACATTATTCAGATAAAACCAGAAAACCCCTTGAAGCTGAAAATAAACAGGGAATTCCATAGTAGATTGGTAGGTTCCCTTTCCCAAAATCCTTAAAATCTCGTGATTGAGTTGGGTCCTAGTTTCCAAGAACAGGTGTAAAAGTCCTCCAACTCCTCCTTTTGCCCCTTTATTGCAACAAAACACACGGGTAGATCTATTAAGACTGGCGTTTCATACGCTAACCTTAATGAGAAAACAAGCAGGGGTAAGATGCTACAAAGTTAAGAGGTCAACGCCTCTTAATAACTTAGTCGCATCATCGGCTATCCTTGCACCACTGAAGGAAAACAGTGTAGAATTTTGGACATAAATTATAGTAAATACAGCGGGCCTCGGGTGGCCACACTCCCTTCTACTAAGATCTGCCCACTTTTTTATTTTTATTCAAGTGGCAGAAATAGACCAAAAGTTGTAATTTTTCCGACATTTAGGCCATTTGCAAGTTTTCTTCGATGGAAAACTGGTGTAGAAGCGTTGATAAATCCCATCCAGTCCTTCGCTACCATTTACTAGACTGTAATGCACTGTTTTCCAGTGCTTGGTACATTTTTAAGCAAAGTTTCTAGGGTTTTGAAAAACATGTTTTAACTACAATACCCAACATGCTTGATTTCCAGTATAATTATGACCTATAAGGGAAATTCAGGTGAAAAATGAAGATTCCCGTTGTTATTCTTCAGGCAGGTGCCAGAGGTGACCACTGCTGGCTCTAATGAGTTACGGTACTTTGTGTCATGAGGATATGAAATTTCATTATAATTTATGTACTGCTTTGCCTTAAAAAATATATAACTTGTTTCTTTGACGCCTTCCTCTTTCAGAACTATGAATAGACTTACACAGCTTGAGAGACTGGATCTCGGAAGTAATGAATTCACAGAAGTGGTAAGCAATGTAAAAGTCCCTGCTCACTCTGCTGGCTTATGATTTCATTTTCTTATTATTTAAGATTATTATCTATCTGTCTGTGTAGTCCAAGCTGTTTGACTAGAATAGTTTATTTTATACGATCAGTCTAGTTGCTAACTACAGGCTGTAGTCGGCACTCTGTTAATTGTTGATAGGTGCCCGTGAGAGACCCAATGAGGTCCAAGAAACATCCAGTAACCATGTCCGCCGCTGATATTCTGTCAAAAGGCATTTTATTCAGATAAGACACATGATGAATACGTAAGAACACACTTCCCATTAGTCACATAGACTAATCTGATACAAGAATAATTTAGAGGTAATACCATGTTATTCTATATCAGACTTTTCAGTCTGCCCAGATCTTTCTGAACCATTAACCGTATCTATACAATAAAATATGGACAAATATTGGTGACCTTTTAGACAAGACATACATATAAATATACATAAATCCATGTACAAAATATACAATATAGTATTCCATAATAAATATATTCTCAATCATCATAAAATATCGCCAAACAAATGTATCTCCCAAAAGCTTAACATAGACTACTTAAAATATTAGAATACTTTATTCCCCCTGATCAATTCCAATACTCTTCATAATGTTCCACTAGGGTAACGAAGGGCGCAGTATGGACTAGACCGAGATGATCAATTCAAGACATGCAATCCAGATTAAAGCTGTATATCCATATGGATTAAACCCCAAATCAATAGCGAATATATATATGAGAAAAACATAGTCATGAAAAGACCTTAAACCCATATAGTATCTTGTACTGTACTTCAGTTTTAGTGTTTCATAAGAAAACAGAGAGCGCATTATTGGTTGCAATAGTAAGTAAAGCCTCAACCTACTAACATTGTCTTGTAACATTTCTGCTGATTCATACATTCTGGGTTTAGGAGTCCAGAGGGTGGTCCATCTCAATGATTGCCTGTTATATTTCTGTATGCAGGGGAGGATGGACTCGGGGATGTAACTCAATAAATGACCAGATATCCTGAACCTTTTTCACAAAACTATAAATTAATCTGTTTATCTCCCCCTACTCTATAATAGAGTAGGGGGAGATGAACCGCAGATCAGACCGCATGTTCAACGTGACAGTGTTTATCTGTTGTGCTGTCTTTTAAAACGCTATGAAATAAGTTGATCACTACAGAAAGACCACAGAGTGTTCATTCTATCCAGTCTATTGCTGAGATTTTTGACTGATTCTTTTGCCGCATAAACTAACAGCAATATTAATGTCTAAAAAATTTAAAACTGGATAGGGTGGAAAATGGATTCTGAGGATGTGTGATGTTTTATCTTTCCGGTTGCTCTCCCACTATAGTAACATGCTGCAGTATATAAACGTGTCCTTGGAGTGAGTTTCAAGTGGCAGACGTCACAGTGTAATCCTGTTTGTGTGGCCAATCTGATCCACATTGACTCAACGCTGTCAAGCACTGGCGTCAAAGTTTTATCAACAAATGCAAACGTTTCTTACTGCCGTCGAGATGAATGCACTTTTTAGTTTTACCCTTTTGCTTTCTGCAGTTTATTTTAAAGGAGAGGTCCATTTTAGACCACCATTTTTTTTTTTATATTATGGGGTACTGTCGAAGTTTTATGTGAATGACCATTGATTTTAAAGGTCTATACCAGGACTTCTCCTTATTGAGGGTCCACTCTATTCGCTTAGCTCGACCCATTAGAGGCTTCGCTGTCGTTTATGACTCCTCTATGTATTGAAAATCTGAAGGCGTAGATTTCAGACTTACAGTATGTCGTCACTGGCTGATTTTCCAGTAAGAGAGAGAATAAATGGCGTCACATGACTCTCCGGCATTCGTCAAATATCTGTCCCCCTTTATTTAACAATTATGAACTTGAGTGCACTTCCGATTTGTGTGTATATGTTTTTGAGTTTACCTATAACCATGTAATATATATGTATATTTGATTTGTATTTGATTTGCTTTTCTTCTAGCCTGAAGTACTTGAACAATTAAGTGGTTTGAAGGAATTCTGGATGGATGGCAATAGACTAACCTTTATTCCAGGGGTATGTATATAACCTAGAATATGTGATGTATACACATGTAACCTCAGCAGAATATCGTTTCTAGGTTTCTTGAGCCCCATTACAATGTCTTCTACATTCCTCTGAACCAAGATGAAGGAACATTTCAGAAATGTAAAACCTTTAGAAGATCTACTTTTGTTCCCAGTAAACCAAACAGCATATCTTTGTTAAGAATGTGGAGATGGTTTGCATGTGATATATTTATGAACCCTGGTCATACGCTGGCTTATACAGACTTTCCTTTCTTTCCTGCAGTTTCTTGGAAGTCTGAAGCAACTAACATATTTAGATCTGTCAAAAAACAACATAGAAATGGTGGAAGATGGAATTTCTGGGTGTGAAAATTTACAAGACCTGCTGCTGTCAAGCAACGCCATACAACAGTTACCAGAATCTATTGGTTGGTATCTAGAAAGCAGATGCAATGTGACTAGATAAAAAAACACTGCGCCTTTAAGGGTAATATTTGTGATCGATCAGCAGCGGTGTGTGCCACACGCTTATCAATGGTTAATGCACACGCCTTTATGTGTTATCGGTCTGGCGCACCGCTAAGTCGGTGAAGAGTGCCGTCAGCAGTCAAATCACTATTGCTAATGGAATCCTTCAGCATGGACAACATATACAAGGACTGGAAGGACCGCCAGAAAATTTAATTTGTCATCTGTCTTTTATTTTCTGATTGTACGGACGATCCTTGTGCATGTCACAAATATCAAGAAACCAGTATGAAATCTCTTAGCACATAGATAATTATTAATAACATTTGCTAAAAACAGATCCAGAAACAAATGCAAAATAGTACCTGGGACGTGCTGTGGCCTGTTTGCAGTATTTTTTAGTCTTAAGGGCGAGCTTTACGACTGGTACAGACGGACTGAAAAAGATGGACATTTGTTCATTCAGTCCGCAATTATTTATTACGGACACGTAAGCGCTCCATGTGCAGTTGTTTGGTATTCTCCTGTAGAAGCAATACCGGTTTAATATAGCAAAAAGTGCGTCACAAGGAAGTCATACTTGTAAAAAAAATGAACAAAACAAAAACAATTCATTACTATAATGGAGCAGAAAAAAATGTTTTGGGATTGGAGGTTTATTTTTATTTCAAATTGGAAAACATAAAAAAAAATTATGTTATTTGGAATTATAAAAAGATGCAAGTATAAGTTTACTTTACATGAATCTGGTCTTTTTATTCCAGGTGCACTGAAGAAATTGACGACTATGAAAATAGATGAAAACCAGCTCATGTATTTACCAGACACTATTGGGGGGTAAGTGTAGCGTGTACCCTAATAACTCCTTATTTAATGCCCCTGAGGTCTCCTCTATAGCCATGGCTGATAAATGATTTGGCAGGACAGCTTCCCTGGGATGTTTGCAAATGGCATGATGTATGATGGCACCGTTAAAATTGAATAATTTGCTCAAAATTACTTATGTTCCCAAATTACTCCAGTTTCTATTTTACAATTCACCTTTGTGTCTATGGGCGTAGGGCTGGTTACCTCCATCACTGAGCCTGGCTTCACACTGGTTTGAGCTATGTAACACATGTACAACACATCTGGAGATTGGAAAGTGTATTTCAAGGGAAGATGTGGTTTAATATTCCTGTTCCAAACTGCCTTGAATTTGGTACCAAGACATGGACAAATAAAGCTCTGTTCACACTTCCGTTCCATTAGGTTTCCATTGCTTTTTACAGGTGGAATAGTTTAGTCTGCTGCACTATTAAAAATTTTAGTCAATGGGTTCCTTTAGGATTAAAAACAAAACCGATCCAAACAGATTTGTCATGGATCTTTTAAAAACGGAGGCCATGGCATCAAGTGTGAACAAAGCATAAGTGACAATACAGTTTTAAAGATGCCAAATAAAGATGCTCCAATATTTACTTTGCAATGGAGACCACGCAATTTAAAGAGGACCTACCAGCTCTTTGAGATATGTCTGTTATAGTTGATATTTATATTGCACATGAAATAATGATAGTGGAGCACCTTTGTGCTATTTGCATTCTGCCATTCCTCTGTTGTAGCTACTGGAAATATATGAATTAATTGACAACTGGGTGTAATCGTTCCCCTTTCAATAGGGTGTGAACCTGCACAGTCTAAGGCCTGATTTACACGAGCGTGTGCGTTCGCAAAAAACGCTGCGTTTTGCGTGCGCAAAAGGCACATAACCGCTCCGTGTGTCATCAGCGTATGATGCGTGGCTGCATGATTTTCGCGCAGCCGCCATCATTATGACATTCCGTTTGGATGTTTGTAAACAGAAAAGTACGTGGTGGTTTTCTGTTTGCATTCAGAGTTTGACAGCTGTTGCGCGAATCACGCAGTTCGCACGGAAGTGCTTCTTTGCGGCATGCGTGGTTTTCACGCACCCATTGACTTCAATGGGTGCATGATGCGCGAACAGCGCACAAAGATAGGACATGTCGTGAGTTTTTTTTCAGCGGACTCACGCTGTGCAAAACTCACGGACTGTCTGCATGCCCCCATAGACTAATATAGGTGCGTACGACACGCGTGAAAAGCACACGCGTCACACGCACGTATATCACGCTCGTGTAAACGAGGCCTAACATTGTCAGCACTGATTGGAAAGTGTTCGTGTGTATGGACACACCACTTTGACAAGGAGAATGGTATTACCCAATTGTCAACAGGAGTAATAACAGAGGCACGCCACGATGCAGAGATCTAAGAAAAGATGTTCCAGCAATGTTACTTAATGGGGAATTTAATGTATTACAGACATGTCAGGACAGCTGGCAGGTTCAATGTCCCTTTAGCCTAAGATGTTCCTGTTCCAAACTGCCTTGAATTTGGTAACAAGACCTGGACAAATAAGAAATACCCAAGAAATAAGCGAACAGCTATTTCACCCGATTCCACCATAAACATGCATAGCCGAGTGTACATATTTATTTCAATGGGTAGAGAAGGCAATGCGCCACTGCCAGAAACAAAGGATACGGCACGTTGAAATCCAACATGCCCAATACTTTGACAATTGCCGTCCTGGGAGAGTCAGGAACATTCATACAGATTTGATAGACTGCGAAAATTGCCAAGCGAAAGATAACGAGGGCCAAGAGTAAATAGATCTCTGTTTACAAGACCCAGTTTTCTACAAAAGGATCATGCAGATTGGGTTTTTACCCCCTTCATTCATTTCTGGGTTCAGTGTCTCTTTAATCACAATACTTTATTCCTTCTAGAGAATTGGAGAGCTGAACAAAGCTCGTCTCCCCCGATGATTTCATGATTTTTATCAGCGAGCTTCTGGTCTTCTAACACTATTAAATATATAATTGAACAGTACTGTGTAGTTTTATATATAAGCGCTCTAAAACTTGGATACTTTGTTATTTAAATGGCGACATCTTCTCCCTCCAGGCTGGTTTCCCTTGAAGAGCTGGATTGCAGTTTCAATGAGATTGAAGCTTTACCTTCCTCTATCGGGCAATTTTCTCAGATACGGACGTTTGCTGCTGATCATAACTTCTTAACACAACTTCCCCCAGAGGTGCAATGACTGTTTAATTCATCATGCAATGTGTGAATTGCTTTAGAATCAATTTCAGTAGAAGTGTAAGCGAGTAAATACTGACTTTCTAAAGGTTTTTAGCTTGCAGCTCTTCTTCGCGTTTCTCCCAGATGAATCACTTCTGTCTGTCAGGCATCCTAGTCTACCATCACTGCTTCCATAATTCTCAATGATTGTTAATTGACTAACAACATGACCCGTCAGTTCATCTATGTACTGCAGTGAAAAGGAGAGATGTAATTCTACCTAACATGATTGGCTGTAGCAGAACTGTGGTTTATCTCATGGCTTTATTCAAAGGAGATGGGTATTGGCATAATGTGCCCTCTCGGTTTTATCTGTTGTGGGCAAGTCCTACGAGAAAGAATTTATAGACTCCACTGGGTGTGCGCTGGCCCAATATACAGTATGGAATGGGTATAATATGTTCGTCTGCACTGTTTTAAGGAGGGCGGGTGAACGGTGAGGAGGATTTTGGTGAACATTTGGCGAGTCCGAAGACTTCCTTCTGGTCTTATCTGTGCCACTTCTGATGTCTCATTGATTCTCTGATGACTACGACCATCGTTTTGGTGTCCATCACATACAGCACATGATTTCCCAGAGTGTAAGGGTATGTTCACATAGAGTTTTTTTGCATCCAGAAAAATGTGTCTCAAAATTTCTTCTAGGAATTTTGAGGCACATTTTGACCTGCCTGCCCTCTTTGCAGCGTTTTTTGCAGCTTTTTTCGCTGCGTTTTTGAAAAGCACTTTCTATTCCTCCTATTGATGTCAATGGGAAGTTTAGAAACGGAAACGCCTGAAGAAAGAGCATGTCGCTTTTTTTTTCCTGCGAGCGTTTTTGTCCGCTTGCGTTTTCGGGCATTTTTTGGTAAGGTTTCCGCATCAAAAAAAAGCGCCAAAATACTCTGTGAACTGGGCCTTAGAAAATCTCTGTGCGGAAAGTTCAGTAGCCCCTTTTTCTCTTAGTACTACAGAATCAGAATAAATCTATGGCTAACTTGGACTTAATTTGTTTTAATTTCCTGTTTTCATTTCATTCCCCTCTCTTTCTATCTTAAAGGGGTAGAACGGTTTTCCTCACTGCTATCAAGATCTCTTCTTGCTGTCATTTAAATCTGTAAATCTGTCCTGGTCATGTGATGGAAACACAAGTTCATGACTCGTTCGAGGACAGAGCTCCGATAACTATACTGTAACGAGCCGTGCACCTGTGTTCTGCTTTATTTTTAAAGAGCTGACAAACCTATGAAAGCCATACTTTAACCCCTTAACGCACCATGACGTAACTGTACGTCATGGTGAGCAGTAAGTTCGCGCACCTTGACGTACAGTTACGTCAGTGCTTTGACAGTTAACCGCCGCGCGGCGCTACACCGCAGCGGCGGTTAACTGTGCAGTGTGTCAGCCCTGCTCTCCCCGTTGCCGATCAGCGGCCTGTCGCCGCTGATATCGGCAGTTAACCCCTTAATTGCGGCGCTCGATTTTGAACGCCACAATTAAGGTCTTTAGCGCCGATCGGCAGCCCCCATGTGAAATCACGGGGGCTGGCGATGGTACCCATGGCAACCGGACGCCAGACAATGGCTTCCGGGTTGCCATGTACAGAAGCCTATGAGGACCACCCCGAGGGTGGTCGTCGTAGGCTTCCTGTCAGTGTGACTGCCACGTCACAATGACAGTTGAAATGCATTACACTACGTGTGTAGTGTAATGTATTCCAGCAGCGATCAGAGCTGCAAGTCTAAGTGTCCCCTAGTGGGACAAGTGAAAAAAGTAAAAAAAAGAATAAAAATGTTTTAAAAAAGTGTAAAAATAAAAGTTATAAGTGACATAAACATGAAATGCTTTTTTTCCTATAATAAGTCTTTCATTATAGGAAAAAAAATGAACACGTAAAAAAAAAGTACACATATTGGGTATCACCGCGTTCGTAACGACCCCAACTATAAAACTATAATATTATTTTTCCCGCACGGTGAACGCCGCAAAAAAAATAAACGAAAAACAATGCCAAAATCACTATTTTTTGGTCACCACCCCTCACAAAATATGTAATAAAAAGTGATCAAAAAGTCGCATGTACGCCAAAATAGTACCGATACAAACTACAACCCGTCCCGCAAAAAACAAGCCCTTACACAGCTTTTTTGACTGAAAAATAAAAAAGTTATGGCTCTCAGAATATGGTGACACAGAAAATACATTATTTTCTAAATAAGTTATTTTATTGCTCAAACGCTGCAAAACATAAAAAAACGTATATACATATGGTATCACCGTAATCGTACCGACCCGCAGAATAAAGTATAATGGTCATTTATAGCCCAGGGTAAACGCCGTCAAAAATAAATAAAAATCATTGTCAGAATTGATGGTTTTTGGTCACCTGGCTTGCCGAAAAATTGAATAAAAAGTGATCAACAAAATCGCATGTACCCCAAAATGGTACCAATGAAAATTACAGATTGTCCCGCAACAAATAAGCCCTCACACGGCTCCGGTGGTGAAAAAATAAAAAAAGTTCAGGCTCCCAGATTATGGCGATGCAAAATGTGCAGAGTGTTCCAAAAGTGGATAAGATCGGGCGCCATTTATCAGTGCGACACCGGACACATATCTGTGGGTTATTATTTATTTACAACCATTATTATACCCTCTTATTATGCCCCTGATGTACTCTGCCCAGCCTACATGTGCCCCAACATTATAAACTGAAATACCAGCAAAACGCCAGAGCTACTACCAAGCAAAATATACGCTCCAAAATCCAAATGGCGTCCCTCCCTTCTGAGCCCTACAGCGTGCCCAAACAGCCGTTTATGTCCACCGATATGGCATCGTACCAAAAAATGGTACCAATAAAAACGACAGCTCGTCCCGCAAAAAATAAGCCCCCACACCGCTCTATTGACAGAAAAATAAAAAAGTAGTGGCTCTTGGAAAGCGGGGAGGAAAAACGAAAAAGCAAAACATGAATCAGTTCGTAAAGGCTTAATTACTTTCTAATGAAAAAACATTTATGACCACGTGGGGTATTGCCGTACTCGGGAGAAATTGCTTTACAAATGTTGGGGTGCTTTTTCTCGTTTATCCTTTGTGAAATTGAAAAAATTCAACAATTTAGTGGAAATAATGTTGATATTAATTTCACGGCCTAATTCTAATAAATTCTGCAAAAGACGTGTGGGGCCTAAATGCTCACTATACCCCTAGATAGATTCCTTAAGTGGTGTAGTTTCCCAAATGGGGTTACTTTTGGGGGGCTTCCACTGTTTCGCTCTCTCAGGGGCTTTGCAAATTCGACATGACACCCAAAAACATTCCAGCTAAATTTGAGCTCCAAAAGCCAAATAGCGCTCCTTCCGTTCTGAGCCTTGCTGTGGGTCCAAACAGTAGTTTATTACCACATATGGGGTATTTACGTAATCAGGAGAAATTGTTTTACAAATGTTGGGGCGCTTTTTCTCCTTTATTCCTTGTAAAAATTAAAAATGGCTACCTTTTTTCAGAAAAAAAGTAGATTTTCATCTTCACATACTAATTCAAATAAATTTAGCAAAAAAACTGTGGGTTCAAAATGCTAACTATACCCATAGATAAATTCCTTGAGGGGTATAGTTTCCAAAATGGGGTCACTATTGGGGGGGTTTCCACGGTTTTCATCCCTCCAGTGCATTGCAAACGCGACACGGCACTGAAAACTATTCCAGCAAAATCAGAAATCCAAAATCCAAATGGTGCTCCTTCTCTTCTGAGGCCTGCTGTGGGTCCAAACAGCAATTTATTACCACATATGGGGTATTGCTATAATCGGAAGACATTGCTTTACATATGTTGGGGTGTTTTTTCTACTTTATTCCTTGTAAAAATTTAAAATTTCCTAATTTTTTCACAAAAAAAGTAGATTTTCACCTTCACATACTAATTCAAATAAATTTAGCAAAAAAACTGTGGGTTCAAAATGCTAACTATACCCATAGATAAATTCCTTGAGGGGTATAGTTTCCAAAATGGGGTCACTTTTGGGGTGTTTCCACTGTTTTGGCAGCACAAGGCCTCCTCACACCTGACATGGTACCTAAAATATATTCTAAAAAAAGGAGGCCCAAAATCCACTAGGTGCTCCTTTGCTTCTGAGGCCTGTGTTTCAGTCCATGACTGCGCTAGGGCCACATGTGGGGTATTTCTAAAAACTGCAGAATCTGGGCAATAAATATTGAGTTGCATTTCTTGGGTAAAACCTTCTGTGGTACAGAAAAAATGTATTACAAATGAATTTTTGAAGAAAAAAAATGAAATTTGTAAATTTCACCTCTACATTGCTTTAATTCCTGTGAAACGCCTAAAGGGCTAAAATACTTTGTGAATGCTGTTTTGAATACTTTGATGGGTGCAGTTTTCAAAATGGGGTGATTTATGGGGACTTTCTAATATATAAGGCCCTCAAAGCCATTTCAGAACTGAACTGGTCCCTGAAAAAATAGCCTTTTGAAATTTTCTTGAAAATATGAGAAATTGCTGCTAAAGTTCTAAGCCTTGTAACGTCCTAGAAAAATAAAAGAATGTTCAAAAAACGACGCAAACATAAAGTAGACATATGGGAAATATAAACTAGTATGTATTTTGTGTGGTATTACTATCTGTTTTACAAGTAAATACATTAAAATTTAGAAAAATGCTAATTTTTGCTAATTTTCTCTAAATCTTGGCGTTTCTTACAAATAAATATTGAATTTAATGACAAAATTTTTTCAGTATCATAAAGTACAACATGTCACGAGAAAACAATCCCAGAATCGCTTGGATAGGTAAAAGCATTCTGGAGTTATTACCACATAAAGTGACACATGTCAGATTTGCAAAAATGGGGCTGGTCCTGAAGGCCAAAACAGGCTTAGACACTAAGGGGTTAAGGGTCAGTTCACAGGTTGCGTAAATACTGCGTTTTTTCCGCAATGGAATAAGTAGCGGAAAATCCGCAGCAAATACAGTAGCAGCAAAGTGGATGAGATAAAACAAATCTCATCCACACGCTGCATAAATACTGAGTGGAAAAAACGCTCAGAACTTACGGTGCAGCATTTTATTCCACAGCATGTCATTTGAATTTGAGTAAATGCTGTTTATTTGTTGCGGTTTTTCCCCATTGAATTCAATGGGGAGGTAAATCCTGCAACAAATAGCAGTTTGCCCGGAATACCCTGCAGCACACAGGGTGGATACGCTGCATGCTTTCATGCAACGTATCCACCCTGTGTGAGCTCCAATCTAAGGCCTCATGCCCACGACCGTAGCCATGTGCACGGCCTTGATTTTTGGGTCGGCCGGCCGCAGAGTGTCACCAGCAAATCGTGGGCCGTGCACGTGGCCGCGTCCATTATTTTCTATGAGCCTTAATAAGACATGTCTGTTCTTTCTGCGGTCCAGGCTCCTGGGCCATGCACGGACCATGGAAACTACGGTCGTGTGCATGGGCCCAAAGAAATTAATGGGGCCGTAATTCTCCCATGGATTTTCGGGGGAATTGCGGCCGCAAAAGCACGAACACCAAAAAACTTCCCTTGAATGCTACAGTAAGACCACATCAATCATTTGATAGAGAAATACAAAAATCTTTTATTAGAGACAAACACCACAGTTGATCAAGACTATTTAAAAATTACACCCATAAAAACAAAATGTACAAACAGTACATGAAATGACAGTGTTTAATCATAAGGC
Source organism: Rhinoderma darwinii (assembly GCF_050947455.1). Taxonomy (NCBI): domain Eukaryota; kingdom Metazoa; phylum Chordata; class Amphibia; order Anura; family Rhinodermatidae; genus Rhinoderma; species Rhinoderma darwinii. The sequence goes on along the minus strand of NC_134687.1, from coordinate 568,428,455 downwards.
AGGGCAACAATGGTGGTACTATGCATACAGATATCAATAAATAAAGATCAATAGATATCGATCAAATTTATATATGCATCACCACATGTATGCCAAAATTACACATCCTAGGACCATGGTCAAACCGCAATCGCATCAATAGTATTATATAGCATCACACCAAAAAAGACCTTATGATACCACATACTTCACCCACCATGAGCCATATTTTACTGCCACAACACGCGTTTCGCACCTATGAAAGCCAGACTTTAAGGGTCAGTTCACACGTTGCGTGCATGGGGGTTTTACAGGATTGAAAAGTGTGTCTGCTTTTGTTTTTTGGAAACTGCTGCAATCTTGTCCATGGGCAGTGTCTGGTATTGCAGCTCATTACCATTCAAGTCAATATGGGCTGGGTTGCAATACCAGTCATAGCCCATAGATCAGCGTGACGCTGTTTCTGGAAAAAAGCAGACCCATTTTTCTGATCCTGGACAACCCCTTTAGTCTAAGGCCTTAAGCAATCTGTGCCTAAATACTGCGCTGAGATGTAAATCCGGTGGGCGCTTACTGCTTACTTTTATCCTTCTTGACATGGTTTGTACAGTTTCCTATGTAGGGGAGTCTGGGCATGTGAATGTAAGTGATGGTACATCTTGTGCCAATAAGACTGTATATTTAAAAGCCTTCAATTGTGTTCTGGCTGCCAACCTCTAATTCCTGACCTTGCTAAGCAGAACCAGACCTTATTTCAAGTGCATACTGAACTGTTTAACATCTTTATTTCTATCAGTCCGTGGTTCTCCTCACACAGATACTTGTGTAAACCTCTGAGGGTTATAAAGGGGCTACATCATGACCTTATTTTTACTTGTGTCCATCCTTCTAAATTAAATGCATTATTCACAAAAGAGATTTGTTAAAGAGGAACGGTCAGTTCCCCTGACATGTCTTTTTTAGTAAATACTTGCGTTCCCCATAAAATAACTTTTCTGGAGCATCTTTTCTTAGAACCCTCCTCTGTTATTCCTTCTGGAAATTAATAAATTGGTAACTGGGTGTTCCCTTTACCCTTGTCAATGGGATGTGTCCCTACACCATGTGATACTGTCCAATCAGCGCTTACTGGGTCACATTCTGAAGGGACACACCATCCTATTGCCAAAGGAGAATGGTTACGCCCAGGTGTAAATTTCTTCATAGCTTTCCAGGAGGAATAATCAGAGCAACGGCACAAAGCATTTCTAAGAAAAAAATTCTACAGAATTATTATTTTATGGGGAATGCAGGCATTTACTAAAATAGACTGGAAAGCTGATCAGTCCATTTTAAATTCACCTTACTAAGATTACAATGAAAACCGTTTCATCGTGAGATTTATACCAGACGGTCTGATTAACTCAACCAAACGGCAAAGTCAGAGTCCGTAAGAGTGCTGCTGGCAACAGGCTGCAAATAAGTACAGATGTCCGACATGCGTACTAACCATACAATCATTTACTGGAGTAACTTGGAAATGAGACTGTTAAATTCTGTCACTTAATACTTACATTTGCAGTGGTTTTATATATCAAGTATTTTTTTGCCACTTGAATAGATTGGAAACTGGAGAAACGCCACTGTGATGTTCCTACATTCTAACAAATTGGAATCTCTCCCAGCGGAAATGGGAGATATGCAGAAACTAAAGGTCATTAACCTGAGTGACAACAAGTGAGTGATGCACTTTATTAGTATAGTAAATGCAGAATCTATGTTGTTCAGTGAGTCTCATAATATATTACTCAACTGGGATTGTGGTTGACGTACATGAACTTTACTGCTGAGCATTGTAATTTCTGCAGAATCTGTGGCACATCCTATAACACAAATATATCACACACGTGCAGTTATATACACGCCAGGGTTACAGACATATAGTACCTTACATATTTATCATACCGCAGTCAGTTGCCCTGTTCCCTCAAGTTTAGTTTCCCTGCTCCATCCTCATTCCTATCTTACATGCTGTACGATGTATGTAAGTAGCTGAAAACATATAAAGATGTCTCATCGAAACAACCCCACAGTAAAGCAAGTATTAGGTCCCATGCACATGACCGTAAAATCGCCCATAATTACGGGCCCATTCATTCCTATGTCCGATGGACACCTTCCCGTATGTCTACGGGAGGGTGTCCGTGCCATAGAAACCTGCCGAAAAAAAATAGGACACATCCTATTTTTTTTATTTTACGGACCGTGCTCCTATACTTTTTTAATGGAAGCATGGCCCGTAGTTATGGGTCGTAATTACAGGCACGGTCCTGTGCATGAAGCTTCAGCAGAACTTTGTGAAGACATTCTGATGCACGTCGCCTGATAAGCTTGGTCTGACTCACCCATACAATATCAACAAGCAAAGTCAAAAATGGTAACGGCACACAGTCCATACAGAAGATAGTGAAAAAACAGGTGTAGTTATTCCAACATGCGTCGTTTCGGCTATAACCCAGCCTTTTTCAACCATGCTTTCACAGCATCTCTGTGGTCACCGTTTTATCATTTCCCATACTAGTCTAGGATCATTGCTGGTGAATTCATACATCTGCCATAGTCAGCCAAAAACATACATACAAATGCATTGGAAGTCCAGTAATTGCTTGAACCCTGATCTGTTAACTGCAAAACGTATTATGTTGTTGTAACTTTTATTACAAATACTCAAAAATAATTCCCTTTGTCAACTTTATTTGGTTTTTTTTTATCCACAGACTGAAGAATTTGCCCTTTAGCTTCACAAGACTGCAGCAACTCACAGCAATGTGGCTGTCAGATAATCAGGTGGGGGTTACACTTTCCCTGGAAGCGACCTTTTCCCACTATGCTTTCTCTGTGTCCCCAGTGTCTTATGAAATATAGAGCGTCACATCTAAATGACAGGACTCTCCGAGGGAGGGAGAGCTGTGTGTGTGTGTGTCTGTAGAAGTCGTTTACTTGGAATGCATTGTGTGCAGAGACAGTAGGAGGTTATGCACTTATGCACACGAAAACTGAATCGTGTTTGTCCTCGATACATTGTGTTCTATCATCATGCTGAAACCTTTTCTCTAAGTGCATTCATTCAAAACTATAAGAATCACTTTAACAATGCAATGAAAGATTTATTATTTCCTTCACACCTTCCAAATTAGTACATATTTCAGACTAGTCCAGGACCAGCCAACCATCTAATGTGTTTGAGGGTCTCCCGACTCTCCCCCGACGGTCGATGTTGCGGGATAACAGGATCAAGTAGTTTGATTTCAGCACGCACGATCCTTTTGTTCTCAGGGGAAATAACCCGCAGCCCAGCCTTGTATGGTAGCGGTTCACACCCCTCTCCCCATAGAATATATACACACTGAGCAAAATATAGGTTTGACCAGAAGCCGTTTCGGTAAATGGAATAGTAACGGCTGGAATAGCCCTTTAAAAAAAATGGCAAGTGTGGTTTTGTATGGCTTCTTAGTTGGCCATTCATTAGTGATTTCAGACGGTCGGTCTGTGAAGGTTGTCGTTCTGGAAAACACCATAAATTAAAATAACAAATCGCTGATCGATCTCTATTTTGATCTGTGGCCTAGTCTAGTCTTCTATTGATGGGATGCAGATTCATTTGGCATGAGCAATTTTCCAACGATAGGACTCTACAACGATCGATAATAATCACACGTGATAGTTAAATAAATGTATATGTTATTACATATCATAGATATATTGCTACCTTACAGTAACCGTCCATAAAATCCCATAAAAGGTAGAGTTAATCCTATATGAAATGTAAAGCTGACCATACACATCCAGGTCACAGCCTATATGATTCCTAATGAGCATTGGGGCGATCAAGATGTCTGCTACAGATGTACTGTATAAAGCTGAAAAAGCCATACAAGCTGAATTATCTGCATCTGTATTTTGGTTTTAGAAAAATATTTTAATGAATAGAAGGTCAAATGTCTATAAATTTTGTCCTCATCATGCAATTAATGTTCTAAATTAATCCACTATATAAGCCCTTTGAGAGAAAATAGGACATGGTCCTTTACCATTGTCTCTTTTGACCTCCTCAGTCTTGCTGTCTTGCATTCACCAAGTGTGTTCATTTTCAGTCCAAGCCACTTATCCCACTGCAGAAGGAGACTGACCCGGACACACAGAAGACAGTCTTAACTAACTATATGTTCCCACAACAACCAAGGACTGATGACAGTAAGGAGTATTTTGTTTTTTCTTTATATTAGGTCATTAACTCAATCACTCCATTTACAATCATCAACAATCCCATAATTATCATTTTAGGCGTTATACTGTTAATACCTTTATGTTAGTGTGTTGATATTTACAGAATTCCTTCTAAAATTGGTAATTTACTTTGGACAATTCTTTTTTGTGAGGTCGACTGATGAAAAGCTAATGTCAGGGTGACCCGCTTTCGAGATCCCCAGCGATCAAATATAAACTAATGGGTAACCCAGCAGCAAGTGTTCAATTTCCCTGCAGCGCCACCATTGGGGAAATGAAGCATTACATAATTCACATTGCAGTCAATGTACTGTCTGTGTAATACTGGACCATACCGGGTCCCCCCAGAGTGAGAGAAGCTCCTTGTAGTACTAGAAATGTTGCCAGAACCCTCCAATGTGTTTGGGGGCCTTTCAACGCTCACCTGTTGAACTGCAACGTCTGATCCTTTGCTACTTAAGGGAGATATCCTGGCCGCCAGAGTTGTCTGGTAGTGGCTTACTCTCTTTGTTAGGAATAGCTGTTGGCCGAACGATCATTTGGTTGACCGCTATTGAAAGCACAAGGCTACCTAAAGCATCTTAAACAGGGGAACTCAAGATCTCCCTAATAAAAAATATTTAAAAATGTTTTGTATAAAATAGACAACCCCTTTTAATATGGCACTAAACTGAAGTTTCACTTTACTCTAATGGGGGAGCACCGTATCCAACAGGGTGCATGCAATGACAGATCGGATCTGGTGTCTGAAAACATTTAAGAAATGAGTCGATCTCAGCACAGCTCTGAAGCCTTGCCTACTTTTTTCTAATAAGATTGGCCCTGACACCATACTTTACAATGTGTTTATGCCAGAAAACTGGCATCAGTACATTATTGAACCTGCTTAGATGTCAATGATTGTTAATGTACAGATTCATTACGAGAGTTGGACTTTTGTGGCTATTGTTCCGTGGCTGGACTTGTTGTTCTCGCAGGCTACTGGGTATAGTTCATGCTCAAGCAGGCGTAGAATTGTGCTTTGTTCTGTGATAACAATCTGCTGCATTTGATCTCCCTGCCACCACACAAAGGAATGTTAGATGTTTACCTTGCAGATTAATCATTCGCTACCAGATGGACAAAAGGCAATTGAGAGCAGCCCCCTCTTTTATAATCTGTATTTTGTCTTCTTCACATAACAGGTGCACACTTTCCACTAACACTGCAATTCTGTATATTTAAGTCTGGTCATTATTTTTGTATTTCCTCCTTAACAAGAATGTAGGGAATGTACTGTTATTACATTGATATAATGTGCCCTTTGTGACTGTACTTATGGTTTTAAACTTCACATGCAAATGTATATTTTTGGTAGGGTAAAGGGTCACTATATATGCCATACACATTAAAAATAAATGGGAGCTGAACCTGCTGATTTAGGTGGGAATGGCCAGAAATCTAATATGTATGGGGAAGCCAGACTGTCCCAAAATGTTTGCTGTCAGGGGTTGAAATGTTTCACTGGAAGATGAGCACCGCCATAGATGTCTGGTATTGGCTTGCCAACTTGTCATATTGAAATAAATCCGTACCCATGGCTGATCCAAGTGCGCATGTTTGTAGAGATGTAGCTTGGGAGCCAAATTACAGCGGAATATAAGATGAGAATGTTTGAAATTGCTGGTTTAATACTTTTCAAAATGTCTGAGAATCCCTTAAAAAAGTCATGCCACTTCCCCGGGCCGCTAGCTATGGGGAGCATATATTAGCAGTTTGGTTTTATTTTAATGAAATCTCATCCTTCATTTTCTATTGAGGTATAATGTCATCCATTATCGATATTAAACAATGACAACATTATTCTTCTAAAGCTGGCAGCTTAACGGTCTTGGAGGAAGCATGAGTTGAGCAGTGTTGTAATGGCGACTTATTTTGTGTTTGTTGCACAGTCATCTTCTCTTCTGATAATGAGAGCTTTAACCCGTCGTTGTGGGAGGAGCAGAGGAAGCAGCGTGCACAGGTTGCCTTTGAGTGCGATGATGACAAGGATGAGCGGGAAGTTCCAGCCCGGGTCAGTATTCACTTACTTGAACTTGTTGAAGCAGCCATATTGTGTCCATCTAATTGCATTTAATACAAATAAGATACGGGTACGGACATCGATTTTGCACAGCTACCTCACACTTGACCTCTATGATGTTTACTCTTAAAGCAAGTGGTAACATCTAATATTTACACCAAATATTCTACTCTCATAAGCAAAAGTTAAAAACTCAGGTGTGTCGAAACCTTGACATACATGGTGCCATCTGGATATTCTTAACATCATGGTCACATCTTGAGTACAGCACTTTAGATTGCATAAGATAAAGGACACTATTGTCCGGGTAGAATTACATCTGGATTTAAAGTCTGTGGTCACTATTAAATAATTCTTGCAGGGTGGATGAGTTCGATCATTTTTACAATGTTGACCTATCCTGGGTGTGCTAAAATAATTATCAGAGAGGCATAGTGGAAAATGGAAAACACCATCTCTAACATTAAGGGACTCTGACACATCTTCATTGTATCCATATAAGGAAAAAAATTTGCAACCATGACAAAAAATGTCACTTTTTGCGGATTTACCAAGATTTTACCAGTAAGGCCTCATGAACACAACCGTATTGGTTTTGATGTCCGCAAAACAATGGGTCCGTCAGACTACAAATAACCTTTGTTGTGCATCGTTGTGTCATCCGGAATCACTGATCCACAATATTTCACCAGTATTGGTGAAACCGGAAGTCCGGACTGTAAAATGAGTTGTCCTGAGTTTTTGCAATCCGGATTTTCGGTCCCCATCTGTGTAAATCACGGCACGTGTGCATGGGGCCACAGAAAATAATGGGTCTGCAATTTATCCACAAAAATGCGGATAAATTGCAGCCGCAAAAATATGGTCATGTGTGCAAGTTGTCTTAAGGCCCTTTGACACTGGCCAATTATTGGGCAGACAAGCGTTCATAGAACGCTCGCTGCCTAAAATTGCCCTGTGTAAACAGGGCAGCGATCAGCAGATGAATGAGCAAACGTTCATCTGCTGATCATATCGTTTTAAAAAAGCTAAAGTATTATCGTTGTCGGCAGCACATCTCCCTGTGTAAACAGGAATTCAAAATAGGCAGCACTCCAAAACTTAATAAAGAAAGGGGAGCTTTATTAGCCCTGGTGCTACGTGTAACGGCTGCCGCGCCGTTCCCCGCCTCTTCCACGGTCTCTGCTCTGGTTCCTGCACCCTCCCATTTCCTCATGCTCATCCCGAGCTCCACTTACCCGATCCAGATGCTCTGCAGGCTCTGGGCGTCGTCCGGTAACTGCATCTCTCACCTCCCTCCACGGGCGTCATCCACTATGTGTGGCTGAAGCCACTAGCGGGTGCGCTGAATCTTTTCTTCTTAAAGGGCCAACGTGTGCCAAAATTCCTAGACTTCCTATTTAAGGATCCTCCTTCCTCTCAATCCTTGCTTGTTCAACCAAGTTCCCCGTGAGCTTCCCTGTACCCTGGTTCCCTGTTTTCTTGCCTTTTGCCTTTGTCTGAATTTCCCGTTTTTGACTTCTGCCTGAACTTGACTAACATTGCCTGCCGCCTGCCTTGACCTATTGCTATCGATACCCGTAACGACGTCTGCTGCCTGTCCTGACTTCTGGCCTATACATCCGACTGCCTCTAAACCTGCTGTGCCAAGCGTTGCCCTGGGTTACTAGCACCATCTTCCGGACGACACACAGGATCCACAAACGAACCGGTGAGAACCGTGATAGTACGTTTAGTCTCAAAACACTAGAGCCTTTCTTAAGCCAGGCTTGAGAAAGGCTCTAGTGTTTTGAGTCGAAATGTAGCACCAGGGCTAATAAAGCTCCCTTTTCTTCACTACGTTTTGGAGTGCTTTCTATTTTTCTATCCAGAAGGGACATGAATCGGGTCCCTGGGGCGTGCACCCTCATCTGTTGTCGTACACTGGTGCTGTTGGACGGTGGATTTGTTGGGAGGTGTGCTGCCGAAATGATGATAATGTATGGGGACGAGCGATCGGAGTAACGAGTTGTCTCGTTGATGGTCACTCGTTGCACCAGCCGAAATGGGCCAGTGTAATAGGGCCTTTACTGTGGCCGACTTTGTGTAGCCTATGTTAAAGATGGAAGAATTTGTTGGCTTAATTGTGATAGCAAACGGAACTTCTCAATTGCATGTTTGTTTTTTCAATTCAGGAAGGTAATTTGAAGAGATATCCTACACCATACCCTGATGAGTTGAAAAACATGGTGAAGACCGTACAGACCATTGTGCACCGGTTAAAAGATGAAGAGAAGGCTGAGGAAGCCAATAAAGAAATGAAGCAAAATGAAGCCCAACAGCAGCACATGAAGGACACCGGAATAAAGGTTGAGCACATTATGAAAGCTGGGGAAGATCTTTATAGAACTATTTATTTAGAGGCCCTTTCCAAATTAAAAATAACAAAAACTATCTGGTTGTTTGTAATGGGCAATTCCCCTACTTTTCCCTTTGCACCAGTTTTTGATAAATCTCTATGATAGAGCGGTACATGTCTTCACTTCAGTTCACTTAGAAGAAAACAAAGTATACCACCTCTTTAGCATTAATAATGCGTTGACCCTACCACGTGTGCCATGGTTTATTATTATGTCAATTACCTGTTGGATTGTCCTGGGGTTCTTAGAATAATTGATTAAAAATGTTTATTTAGAGTCAATTAGTAATCTACCTTGAAACATGGGTTGATGTCAAAAGATGGACTTTTTGTCAGTTTGTCTCAGGAGCACAGTTGGCACAGTCCTGCCAGTACCTGGCATGTTCCCACTTCATGTTTATGCTTCAAAACTAGCTGACCTTATGATAAATGAATTGATATTCAGGAGTAAATACTGCTAATGGATGTGTTGCCTTTTCAGGCGGATGAATAATTATTGGGGGAGATTTACTATTCCAATTGAGCCAGAATTCTGTCATACATGATGTGCGCCACGTTTGTTAAAGGTTTTAGATATGCTCAACAAGGGGCGTGGTCTGGTGGGAAAGGGGTGTGATCTTGCGGAAATGGGTGTGGCTTAAAATGTGACGCAGTGCGCAAAAATGCACCAAAATGTTGGCACAAAAAACTGGCATACACTAAGCCAACTAATAAGTGGTATAAGGAAGAGAGAAGTTTTTAGCAAATCTAGCTAGATGTGCCAAATTTGTCAGACATCGTGCACCACTTTGGTACATTTTCTGACTTTCTTGTCTAAGTTTACGCTGTCCAAAACTTAGACCGCATTAATAAATCTGCCCCAATGTGTAAGGATCTATGCACACGGCAGTGCCTTTATGGCAGTCCCTACAAGTCTGTATTATGGACTCATGAGATCTCCGTGTGCCACCTTATGTAGCCTACACAAGGCACCATATATTCCCCTAAAAGTAATGCTTCTAGGTGGAAATATCTTTGTAATATTGCATGTTTTGGAGCATGCTATGATTTATTTTTTTCTTATAGATTATGTATAAATTCACAGGCACACCGAGGTACAGAATGGCCCACAGCAGTGGCTTATTGTTTGTGGCACCATAACCAGAATTGGTAATATGGCCATGTTCTTAGATCCTAACTGACCACAACATAAGGACTGATTGCTCTTCCAATAATTTTAATAGTCCTAATGGAAATGGTTTTATTTTAATTTTGGTCGTGCCTAGGTTACGGAACCTGTCTCAGCTAAAAGTGATAAAGAAGAAAAGGAAAATAATATTGTGGGGAATTGTATTCAGAAACCTTATGAGCCAGAACCTCAGAACACCATAGGAAACTCACAACCAAGTAATCTTCCTAAAAACCTCTGGAATTCAAAAACTGTTGTCAACCATGACGAGACACTTGAGGTATGTCTATTGTCATGTGCCCTACTGTCGTAATGAGTATGCAGGTCTAACAAATGCATAACAATGAATGCTCAATACATTAGGAATAGAGATAATGTCTCTTACACCATTATTTCACCATATATATGACCATATAGTACTTAGTGTGTTGTATAGAAAAGACCTGCCTGGAAATTATTGTTCTCTCCGATAACTAACCTAAGGCCGCAACTGTGATTTGAGAGCAATAAGTAATTTTTTTCTGTAGATCAAGCACATTGAGTCATTCATCAAGAATAACGTTGTATTCATCAGTGATTTAGTGTCGGTTCTCCTGAAAACATCTACTTATTGTAACTAGTAGTTTGAAAGTTCTCCCTGTGTTGTTCACAGGATGATCGCTCAGCTATGAGTCGCCTACTTTACCTATATTACTGGAAAATAATGAAATATTTCATTACTTAACACAAGCTCATTGTAATGGTCTCTGATCCTGCCTTTCATCCTGTATATATGCGCGCACAGCATGCCTGATGGCTATGTTGTCATATTATAACAAGTTCTCATCAAAGGAGGAAATAATTGTTTTAATTGATTTTTAAAAACGGTCTTCTAAGATGTTAAATGGTAAATTCCAGTGGTTAACCGACTATGGACAGCTTAATGTATGTCAAAGCGCGCTCATTACAATGCTGGCGATGTTGTGATACCTTCAAAAACAAAATGTGGTACTTTTGTGTGGGTAGGACCACTATGTATCTTACCTGAATTATTATTTCTTAGGAAATGTTATACCCCCAAGAAATAACCATTCTGGAGCACCTTTTCTTAGAACTGCGTTGTCATTCCTCTGTTGTTCCTCCTGTAAATGTATGAATAAATTGACAACTGGGTGTTACCAGTAGTCTGACTTGCAACACTGATTTAACAGTGGCAGACTGTGTAAGAACTACTGTACCCCCTAAGCTAAACGGCCACGCAGCTTAGAAACTATCCCCACTCAGGGAAAGTCTGTTCCCGCACAGACTCCCTGATCTCACCCATTACCAGGGATTCTGACATTATTCCCTTAACTGCCCTAGGCCGCAGGTATACTGATATTAACCCTTTTACTGCCCCAGATCAGCTAATTATTATAGAGCCGTACATTAATTATTTAATGTTATTCTGTATTGCCTGGCTTTTGGCTCCATTCACATCACGTTAGAGCCTTTCCTCGGAGGTATATATCTGGAGTATTTCCTGAAGTATAATTCTGACGGAAGGCTCTGACATATGCCGCTGTACAGTCATACTGTGACATACATTATCTAAATGTATACTGCTTGGTATACCTTTATTTACTGGATGTCTCTATGAAATAGCATAGTAGACTGCGCTAATCGACACAGAGTAAAAAAAAAAGGTATACCGATGTATGCCACAAGGACACTCTCTTGGTTTACGTCAGGGCAATGGGGCCCTATGTATACATTCAGTGTATTCCCCAGGAGCTGTCCCAGTGCATATGGTGATAACGTTCATATGTGAGGTGAACACACCCCTAGTGAGAACCGTGCCCAGGTCCCTAACGTCCCGGCTTACAGGCTACAAAGGCTTAAAGGTAACATGACATGGTAAGGACATACCCCATTGAGAAGGGGAATGGTAACACCCCGTTGTCAATTTATGCCTATGCCTTTATTAAAAAAAATTCCAAGAGGAATAACCTTGCACAATGCAGAGTTCTAAGAAAAAATACTCCAGAATTGTTACTTTTATAGGGAATGCAAGTATTCACTAAAACAGACATATCAAGAAAGCGGACAACGATCACCCCCATTAACATGCACACTTTGTATGACCGAAAGCTCCTTTTATTTCGAGAGAGGAGGGGCATCAAAAATGCCTGCTAGACACCTTTGATGCCCCTTACCTGTAAAAAAATAAAATAAAGGCTTTGAGATTCTTGCAATGATTGTCCCAGCATACAGACCCCAACCGAATTATCAACGGTATATCCTAGCGATATTCTGTCACTTGCTTTAGTGAGAAAATAACTTTAAATATAGCATGCGCTCACTTTTGATGATTGTCCCTTTAACATGTGGCAAAATTTCTGTGCTGCAGGAGTCAGAAGACCTCTCTTATGATGAAGAAATGAAGATGGCAGAAATGCGGCCGCCGCTTATAGAAACATCCATGAATCAACCTAAAGTCGTAGCCCTAAGTAACAACAAGAAAGGTGAAAATTCGACTCATAGTTACGATGTCCTCTGAATTCTTTAGCATTAAAGGAAAGGTCGATCTTCACCAACATTGATTGGGCCATTGTACAAAACAGGACCATAATGCGATACACCTACCACATGTGTATAGTTCAATAGAATAAGTCTCCCTTGGTCTATCTAAGAACCTGCCACAGAAGAATGTCTTAATATAGGTTTCTCCAGCTCCTCTACCACCTTATCGTCATATGACCAAATGCTACGCACTTCCGAAAACTACTGATCTTGTGTAATAATGTGTCTGACAACATGGTAGCTCAGTGGTTAGTGCTGTTCTCTTGCAACACTGGGGTCCTGGTTTCAAATACAACCAAGTACAACACTGCATAAAGATGTATGTTCTCCCCGTGTTTATATTGTATATGAATCTCTATTTTAGCTTCCCTAGGGATATATGAACTTCAGGGCCCTCATCATATTGTTGATAATTTCTAACGTAGATTTAGCTCTTATCATTAACATAAATAATTACAATGTATTTCTTGGCTCTGTTACATCTTAATCTTTCTGCTTTATGCACTGAATTTGGATGGAGTGCACTAATCTTCCGGCGCTGGTCTTGGAAATGTGCCTGAGAGTAATTGTTTTGATGTATTGTATTTCAGATGATAATAAAGATGCAGACTCTTTGTCAGATGAAGTGACCCACAACAGTAATCAGAATAACAGCAATTGTTCTTCACCATCCCGTATGTCCGACTCCGTCTCCCTAAACACTGAGAGCAGTCATGATACTTCCCTGTGCTCACCTGAAAAAGAGTCCAGCCTTGCCATAAGCTTGAAATTAAGGTTAGTGTTTTCTGCTTATATTGTCTGCAAATTTCTCTTCCTATTACAAACACATAACGTATTACTGTATAATATAAACAGGAAAATGTAAATCCTGTTTGTTAATGTCGACCGGTTGCCTTCACCACTTTAAAAGACATAGCGTCTCCTCTGTATCCATTAGTTGTGTTTTCAAGCCTTTTCATACCATGGGCTATCACTGACGGCAGAAAGTTACCTCAACCAAGATATCTAAACTTAAAGGGGCTGTCCCAGAATTGCCAATTATGACCTATCCACAGGACAGTTGATCTTAGTCTAATGACTGGGGGCCCCACTGATTGTGAGAATCAGGATCCCAAACACCCCACCCCCTGCAGTGAGGAGGAGCTTGAATAGAGCTGCATTTGAGCATGCACCCCCTACCACCGCTCCATTCAATGTCTATGAGACTTACGAAAACAGCCGAGCGCTGTACTCCACTGTTGCCGTCATTCCCATAGACTTTAAATAGAGCAGCAGCGGGCATGCTCGACCGCCGCTCCATTCAATGTCCTCCTTACTGAGGTCCAGCAGTGAGGAGGAACAGGACGTTTGAGACCCCTGTTCTTGAGACCGTAGCAGACAATTATCACCTATCCTGTGGAGAAATGTATAAGTGGGGAAATGTAAAAATGAATCGACAACATAGCCTTACCATTCCCCTTGTAAATGGTGTGTCTTTATAAGTCTGACACTGTCCACACTGATGGAACAATGTCAGTGTGTCGGGACGTCATTGATAAGTGGAATAGTAACAACCAGTTTTCAATTATTCACTTGTACATAAAGAGCGAACGGGTCCTCTTCGAGAAATTTAAAAAATACTTATACCTAGTACAAGGGTAAAGATGTTCCCTCACGGCCTGAAGCTACAGTAGTAATGCATGCATTTGTCCGTCCATGACCAGGTCAGTATGACAACTTGCAAAGGGTAATGTAACCCTCTGTTCATCTCAAACCTTGTATATTCTCCGATGTGTAGACTGTGTACATGGTGACTTATGTTCGTTGCTGCTCTGGTTCCATTTCACATGTTTACAATTGTTGGGTTTCTTCTTTGCCTTTCATTCCTATTTTCTATTTCCAGGCAAGAAGATGAAAATTTATACAATATTTTACATAATGGGAGCAAATTAAACCCTGTTGATGAAAGAGAGATGACTGAAATTCTATCACCAAACAGCGAAGAGGATTTAGTTCAAGAGAAAAGAATAAAGTGCACCAGTGAAATGGCACAAAATTTTAACCAGATCAACATAAACAATAATCTGACAACTGAAGATGGCACGTACTCCGATAATCTGGAGAGGTCATTTATCTCACAAGAGGTCGTATCAGGGAAGGGATTTTTAAACAACAATGAGAAACAGAAGGCTGAAGTTTTGGAGAACAGAATAACATACCCTGATTTGTGTCCAATGAACAAAGTTAATGGACATTCCCAAGATGAACAGATGTCTCCTGATACGAGTGGCCCATTGAGGAGTGCATCAGAGGATTCAGTGCCTTCATTTGAGATGTGTGTTTCAAAAAGCACCGACGATTTGTCTCCTCAGCTCGACGATTCAATGATCTCTGTGATGAAATCTCATAGTGTAACCAACATTGAGACTGGTGGTCTGAGGATCTATGACATCCTCGGTGACAGTGGCTCTCCACAGCCCTCATATGTTATTAAATCTGCAGCAGCAGGTGCTGATGGACAAAATATTGTTAGGAGCAAGTCAGCCACTCTTCTTTATGATCAGCCATTGCAGGTCTTCAGTACTTCGTCTTCCTCTTCGGATCTGGTATCATCTGGAAAAAAAAACGTTTTCAAATTTGATTCAAACCACAACCCTGAGGGGGCATACACCATGAGAGCCCCTGCAGCATCTCAGATGCCTACTGTGCCTCAGTATAATGTTCAGTACAGTAACAGCAGTGCTCCAGCCAAGGACAGTCTTTGGCCTCAAAAACAGAGCACTCCTATGGACCAAGGAAGTGTACCGCCTCCACATTACCATATTTCAGATAGCATCGATAGCCCCAGTTATGCCAAACACCCTGCCAACATGAATTTCTCTAATCATAATAATGTGAGGTCAAGCAACATGTACAGTGTGCCTCAAAGGATTGGACCAAGGCAAGTGGAAGCATTGGCCATGTCACCAAATGAACGAGTCCTTCAAGGATCTAGTCGTAACACACTTCAACGACAAGGCAGTGTGTCCTCTAATGTGTCTATGACTATGGGTGATCCAGGACCTGTCAGGAGGGTTGTTGTACCAGATGGGGACTATATGACATACAGAGAATTACATTCAATGGGAAGACCTTCGCAAATGATGGCAGGTCCACAGAGACCCATGTCAGCTAGGACATACAGCATTGATGGCCCTAATGTACCAAGACCACAAAGTGCACGTCCTTCTGTTAACGATATTCCCGAGAGAACAATGTCTGTCAGTGATTTTAGCTACTCTCGGACTAGTCCCTCCAAAAAACCAAGTGCTAGAGTTAATTCTGAACATTCTTTATTGGACCCACAAGGCAGGGGTAAAGTTCCTCATGATTGGCGGGATCAGGTCTTACGGCACATAGAAGCAAAAAAACTTGAAAAGGTAAGCATGATTTTGCTTCATGCCATGTACAATGTATTATATTTGGACAGCGATAAATTTAGAGCCGTGAAAGATTTTCTAGTATTGAAAAAAAAAAAGTTGGTTTGTTGTCACAATGGAAAAGCATGGTACACAAAGATATTTTGTTGTTTGAGTTGTTTCTGTGATGGGACAGTCTTTGTTGTACTAGGATTATATGCCCGGTTCCTGTGGGCATAGAAGTTCTGGTGGCCAGTTGAAGGTGTCAGCTGTATGCTGATCAGTACATGCCTCTAGGAATTCTAACTTTGTGAACCTCTCGACCATTTAACTGAGAGGGACTCGTATGCCTTTAAACGCTTTGACAAATGAGAATTTGAGGGGGCTGTCCAGTGGGTACAGTAGCTTCCACGGGCACTGTTTTAAGTAGGTCATCAAAAAGAAAGCTCCTCTCAAGGGACGACTTCCAGAATGAGTTATGACACAGTTGGCAGCAGTACAAACACAACTTTTGAAATTGTTCTCTTTATGATTATCCAGTATATTTTGCATTGGCAAACCCATGAAAACTTCTACTTCACTTTATATAGGACTCCTTGCGTAATGTCTTTACAAGGCTATTGTAGTACAAATCGTTGTGATATTTTTCTCTGGCATACACTTGAATATTCTGATAGTAATTTAATCTGTTCTTCTTCTATTTTTTTGTTAACCAAGCATAGTAGTAGAAACACGAGGCAAGAAATACACAAGATAGACTTCTACTTCTCTTTTCTGTTGGATCTACACCTGTGCTTGATTCAAAGCTGCATCAAAAACTTCACCAAAACCTGCATGCGTGAATCCATCCGTAATGGATGCTGGTTGCTGACCGTTTCCCAGTGCAGTCCTTTCTTGGCTTTGTATAGTCCTGTACTAGTAATTGTCGACTTTCATTCCCAGGTCTATTATTTTTCATGAGTGTTCTCGTGCCAAAAAACGGTTTGTTGCCAGAGGCAAGCCAACCGTCCTCTAGTGAATAATCTGAGGTTAATGCTGTGTGAAAGTACAAAACTGGGATGAGTGGCAGCAAAAATGTAATTTTCTTTATGTCTTTGGATTTTTCTCAGAGGGTTTGGAAATGTTATTAATTGCAGCGGATTATGTTGGATATTTTTTTTATTATCCAAGCTATTCTGCTATTCTCTCATTTTAAATCATGTTAAGTCATTTAGCATTATAAGGTTTTATTTATTGAGCTTATACGGCATGCTGGCTCTTGTTGTTCAGTTGATTATAAGCCTGCTCTACATCCTCATAGCCCATACTGAGCTCTGGCACGCCTATATATCGAGTTATAACTGCAGGGGAAATGACTATTGTTTTGGTACATTTGCATGTCTGCTCAATGATCTATTACAAGGTTTTTAATGTGTTTCTTGTGTATGAATGTTAGAATGAACGATTCTCAACTTTTATATAATCAAATGGCTTTCATTGGAGCATGACGTTCTCATTTCTTTATCTCTAGCTGCAGGAAGGTTTTGTAGCATTTACATCATCCACTTCTGCCCCCTAGTGACCGCTTTCAAGACTCCAATGCACTACCGTAACATTTCAGCACTAGAAATGAGTAGACCTGTACTAAAAACTCAATTTATTAAATAGTATGATTATTCCAACCGTGATCAATGATTTATTTACTCCAGACTAAACATATTCACTGTGTAATGCCTAAGACAGGGGTCATCATGACACAAGTACTTTTTAGTGTTCTTTGAATCTGTGAGTCATGCTCCTTTCCCTCAGGCCCCGCACCAGGCAGTTTCCTGCTGCAATTGCATTGAAAAGTATGGCTTTCCAGCTGAACGTCATATCTACTAAGCCACAAATAATTTTTTTCCAACGCTTGCGAAGTGCCGGGAAAAAAGTGAACCTGGCTTTATAGTCACATGCAGTGCGACTTATTTAAATAGAAATACTACTACTTTGCTGCTCTGGAAATTGTCGGAGAGCTTTGACTGGTAAACCCTGTTGTAGGACAGGAAAGGCTGTCTCATGTCTACAGCAAATTCATCATCACGATATGTGCGGTGTTGATGAGAATAAGGCTTCGCTCACAGTTGCACTGGGGTCGCGTTCCGTTGGAGCTTTCCTTTGGAATGGGACCCTCACTGACACAAACAGAAACCCAAAGTTTTCCGTTTCCTTCACCATTGATTTCAATGGTGACGGAACCGGTGCCAATGGTTTCCGTTTGTATCAGTTGTGCAAGGGTTCCGTCATTTTGACGGAATAGTGTAGTAGACTACGTGAATGATTCCGTCAAAACGACGGAACCCCTCCCCAACTGAGAAACCTTTGGTTTCCGTTTGTGTCAATCAGCGCAGATGTGAACGAAGCCTAAGGGTATGTTCACGCTTAGCAAAAAATGTCTGAAAATACAGAGCTGTTTTCAAGCGAAAACAGCTCCTGATTTTCAGCCATTTTTTAATTAGCATTGTTCGCAGCGTTTTTTACGGCTGTTTTTGGAGCTGTTTTTCTATTGTCAATGAAAAACAGATCCAAACACGGCTCAAGAAGTCACATGCACTTTTTTCGCAGGCGTTTTTTAACACGGCTGTTTTTCAAAATGGCCGCGTAAAAAAAAACGCCCCGTAAGGACAGAACGCAGTTTTTCCCATTGAAATCAATGGGCAGATGTTTGGTGGCGTTCTGCTTCCGATTTCTTGGCCATTTTTGTGCCATTTACAGCCTGAAAAACGGCCGAAAATAAGCCGTGTGAACGTACCCTTAGGCGTAGAAACTTGTGCACTGCCCATTGTGTCAGTCTTACAGTGAATGTGTTCATTTAAGTCTGAATACATAATAGCTGAGCACCTGAGAATGTCTTTGCAGCACAAAGGAAGCTTTGAGTAAATCCTACCGTAGACACAGCCACGATGAGAAGATTGAACCTATACTGGAATGTTTGTCCTTAAAGGGAACCTAACAGCAGGCAACATGATTTAGTGATAGGTGCCACGATTCTATTAAACTATATTTTACTCGTAGTTTTAGAGAGAAACTAGTTTTAACACTGGCTCATGGCCAGGATTAGAAAAGCATTCTTCCAGAAACAGCGCCACGCTTGTTCATGGGTTGTATCTGGTATTGCCGCTTAGCTCAATTGAAGTGAATTTGTCTAAGCTGCAATTCCTACGCACAAATTGGACAGGTGTGGCACTATTTTTGGAGGAAAGCAGGCTTGTTTTTCTTGTCATATGACCCCGAGAAGTGCCCACTGGCTGGCTTTCCTCCTGCTTCCCCCTATCCAGCTCAGCATGATTGACAGGTTTTTCCCTATATATACTAATAGTCATTACAGTGGCATCTGAGACCAGCAGAATTCTGATTGCAGCTCCAGACTACAATACAATCTGTTCCTCATGATCAGTACAGGGTAGTTACTTCGATTTTAGGGTAAAACTGGGATAAATGATCAAATCTTAACTTGAATTTGGCTCCTAGTGCCAATTTCTCACGGAAGATATCTACAGTGTACCTCTATGTTGTTTGTTGTGTGAACATGTACTGGATGTTTCGGAACTCGCTCAGTACTGGTTATGGGTAGACAACTGTTTCCATGTTCACCTCCTGGGTTCAAGGTACATCTCACAAAGCTGCATGACTCTGTTTGTACAGTAAGTGCATGAAATGTGTGTCCATGTGGTGAGTGGTTGTCTGAATAACCCATTGAGTTGTATATGCATGCTTTACTAATCTGTGTTGTTACATCTGTCCCTCTTTATTCAGAGCATGCTGTCACGGTCCTTTAATTCCACTTACACTGCAGCTAGCAGTTCTCTGTATGGCAGCTCTAGAGATCTGCATGGCAGCCATGGCAGTGTTTCCATGAGTGTAGCTGACAGAAGAGGTTCTGGTGTTCACATATTTCGTGTGAGTACTTATAGTAGCTGTTTTAGGATGATGATAATAATAATAATCATACAATGCCAGCATTCTGGATTATGTAGTTTTTTATATGATTATTGAAAATTGCCGTATGTGCATAAATCTTTAGGGTCATCCAATGAAAATGGGTTTGATTGTGTTAAATTTGTGTAAAACGCGATAAAACCTTCTACTAAAGTGTAATAATGAACTGACATATTAATAAAGTTTTTGGATTCTGAGCACAGAAATCATATTTGCATCAAGCAGTTTTTAGTGGGTGTCCTCTGATGCAAAGGGCTACCAAGAAATGCTGCTGTCAGCCTAAGGCCTTGTTTACACGAGCGTGTTAAACGTCCGTGGGACGGCTGTTGAAACAGCGGCCGTCACACGGACCTATGTAATTCAATGTGGCCGTTCACACAGTCGTTGAAGGGTCTGTGGGAAAATAGGACATGTCTTATCTTTTCACACATCACGCATCCCTCCATAGACTCTTCTATGGGGGATGCGAGACATCGCGTCCCGCAGCGCCGAGCACGGATGCACCTCGGCCGTGAAAGTCCGAGGTGCGCAACGCTTGTGTAAATAAGGCCTAAGTCATAGGATCTCCTAGCAAGCATGTTGCCGGCCAACTGTCCCTTTTTTCGTGGAACTATCCCACCTCCTGGACCGCAGAAGAGTGGGCCTCATGCAGATTTGCGTAAAAAGTCCTTTTTGGACTGGTTTTTGTGGGCGCTCCTCTGCAGGGCCCACAATTTGAGATTCAAATGGTGGGAGATATTTGTTACACATGCATCTTTCTTTGCATGTTAATGTGTGTAAAGACACGAGGGAGCAAGCACTCAAGAATAGATACCCAGTGGTGTTTGACAATGCCCAGAGACACCAGATTACCATTGGATCCCAAAAAAATCCCATGATCAGTCAACAACAATCTAATGTCTATGGCCAGCTTTACATAACGGGACATAGAAGCGGTCACTATTGATTAAATGATACATTGCTAGTGGAAAAAAGAGAAATATTCAGTAAATGTAAAGAAAATGTATATAGGTCTAACTCATGAAGCGCTCAGAAGGGACCCTCGATTACTGCATTATGCAAATGTATAAAACAGACATTACTGTCGCATTAAAGGGTAATTTTGTTCTTCTTGCTTCCAGTTTACTTTTTAGCAATACAAAGTCCCATAATAGACCATGATTTGGGGTTTCACTTGTTTATGCTTCCTACACTTTTACATGCCCTTTATGTGTGAACTCCTCATCACTTTTGCTATTTATGTGAATCCTTTGTGATGTTGCTTGTCTGTCACCCCTGGGGTACAAAGTCAGAACATATGTATTGTTGTAGAAGTTTAATAGGATGTCTAGTGTGATCTCAAGCTTGAAAGGGTATGGCTACTTTAACATTTATGGCATATTCACAGGATATGCCATAAATGTCTATATAGGTAGGGAGCCCACTTATTGGGAGATATGGGGTCCCCTTACCCCTGTTCTTCAAGCTAAGGCAGCTGCCAGCCACATCTACTGTAGGTGGAGACTGAATAGAGAGGTGATCGGGCTGCTCTTTCATTTCTGAAATTCTCATAGACTTCAAAAGGAAAGCGCCAACTTGCAAGTATAGGAAGCTAAGATTTTATCCTCTGTAAGGCCCCATGCACACGACCGTAAAAAACCTCCATTTTTGCGGACCGCACTTGCGGTCCGCAAAAAATGGACCCATTCACTTTTATTGAACGAGGACACCTTTCCGTAGCGCTACGGGTGGGTGTCCGTGCCATAGAAATGTTCCGAAAATTATGGAACATGTCCGTTTTTTTGCATTTTGCGGGCCGTGCTCCCATACTTTGTATGGGAGCACGGCCCGAAAATATGGATGGCAGACGGCGGGCCGTGATTGCGGGCACAGTCGTGTGCACGGGGCCTTTAGGCCTCATGCACACGACCGTATCCGCAAATACTGACCGCAAATACGGGTCCGTATTGCTTTATAGTCATCAGCAAATCATCAGCAACGTACCCATTTCTGCTGAATGGTATCCGCAAATACGGTTCGTAGTACATCCGTATTACATCCGTATATATGGATCCGCAAAAAAAGAGGCCTGGTTGATGGGAAATCCCCTTTGTGTTGCTTAGCAACACTTCTGTATTTGCGGACGCACCTCCATAGCCATCCGCAATTTTGGCTTCCCCCATAGACTTCTATCGGGGAGTCCGTGCCGCAATTGCGAACCAAGAACGGACATGCTCCATAATTCCCGGCACAGTTTTACGACACGGACACTCATCCGTAGCGATACGGAAAGGTGTCCGCGTTCAATGGAAGTGAATGGGTCAGTTTTTATGGACCGCAATTTCGGTCCGCAAAAACGGAGGTTTTTTACGGTCGTGTGCATGGGGCCTAAGGCCTCATGCACACGAACGTAAAAACGTCCGTAATTACGAGCCGTAATTACTGGGCACATAGACTTCTATTGGCCACGGGTACCTCCCCGTATGCTTACGGGAAGGTGCCCGTGCCGTTGAAAAATATGGAACATATCCTATTTCAGGCCGTAATTACGGTACAGGCAGGCCCATAGAAATCTTTGGGGCTCCCGTAAATTACTGGGTCGCTACGTGTGTGCACCCGTAATTACGGGAGCATTGCTAGGCGACATCAGGGGACAGTCACTGTCCAGGGTGCTGAAAGAGTTAACTGATCGGCAGTAGCTCTTTCAGCACCCGGGACAGTGACTACCGCTGGAGTTAATAGTATTAAAGGTTAACTTACGTGCTTCTTCCTCCAGTTCGGCCTCCCGGGATGACGTTTCATCCCATGTGACCGCTGCAGCCAATCACAGGCCAAACACAGGCTGCAGCGGTCACATGGACTGCCGCGTCATCCAGGGAGCTTGGACTGGATGTCAAAAGAGGGACGCGTCACCAAGACAACGGTACGTATGAACTTCTTTTACTTTCAATCGCTGCGGAAACTCTGCCTGAAAGGGCTGCCCCATCTCTCTTTCCACCACTGATAGAGAAAAGGGGCTGCCGATTAGTGCAGAGAAAACGGGTCAGTAAATACGGGTGGAATACTGGTGACACCGGACTCGTATTTACGGGCACGTGTCCGTAAATACTGGTGGAATACGAGTCGAATACGTGTGACAAAGGACCCATATTTACGGGAGGAAAAAAATAAGTTTGTGTGCATGAGGCCTAAGTGATATCAGTAGCATAGAGAATGGGGGAGATGTATCAGAAATGATGCAAAGAAAAAGTGGAGAAGTGTTAAATGGCAACCAATCAGATTTCTACTTTAATTTTCAAGTTGTCTCCATTCATATACATAATTGCTTTCAAAATTATTTTGGTTGCCCTTAGAAACAGACAGCGACTTATTTACTCCGCTGTCGGACATGTGACCTAACTGCTTAGTTCTGTCTGTCTCGCAGTCCTCTGAGCTCCCACGATGCACTGCCCAGCGGAATTCTGAATTTATTTTTTGAATGAAGTAGAAAATATAATAAAACACAATCATGGAAGAGAAGTGAATCAAAGAAGTTTCACAGTTTTATCAGATTTTAATGGTGGAATGTTGAAAATGATGGCTCCTATTTTTGGTATAAAGGGACTTTTTTTATGCACTAGCATAATTAGTTTTTTGTAAATTTCTTGCTGTTCACAGTACTCCATGGTGTAACATGTAAACTCTTATAATCTTCCCCAATTACAGTTATTCCTCTGTTAACACCTAGTTCAAGCTGTTTCCTATATACCTGTCCATACGACTTTATATTACGTCTCAGATTGTGTTCTGCATTTTCAAATCAGTATTTAAATTTTTAGATGGTGAAAAGCCAACGTTCCTGTATTGAATGTATATGTGCATGCATGAGTTCAAAGAGTTCATCACTTTTGCACAATGTACATTAGCTGCTAACATGAGGAAAGCATGTATGTTATGTGACCAAAGTCCAATAACTACTTGTAGGATCATTCATGGTGGGGTTCTAGCAGACTTGTAGACCACTGTGGTATTAGACATTGACTAGAATCAGTGCAAATTATTATTGCATATTTAAACCAAACAATATAGTAATAAATGCAGGATAATACACTGTTCAGCCATGACATCAAAACCACTGACAGGTGATGGGAATAACATTGACTATCTGGTTATAATGGCGCCTGTCAAAGGGTGGGATATATAAGGCAGAAAGTGAACAGTTCGTTCTTGAAGATGAAGTATTGGAAGCAGGAAAAATGAGTAGCGTAAGGATCTGAGCGATTTTGATAAGGGCAACTTTCCCGTAAACACACGTAAACAAATGATGTGAACAGGGCCTAAGATATCTACAAAATGAAAGAATACAATATTAAAAAGTAGACTTTTAATGACACCTACTAGACCTGGGTTACATCCTGATCGTGTCCATTATACCTGTTGTGCCATAATAAATCAGATCATTATAATGCTGAGGTGTACTGATTCCACTTAATGGAATGAATTTAATAACATTAATTTCTAGATTAATAATTAATGTCTTCCTGCTAATCGGGCTTAAATATTCAATGACTGTATTTTCTGTATTGTTATGCTTACTGAATCTTGTGCCACAAGCCGGAAAATGAATAAATTATTGTACATAGTTTGTGTGCAGCGTTATTAAATGTTTGCTCTACCACTTACTGATAGCACCCGACTGCTGGGAGCACTGGTGAACCTGCCCAAGATGATGTGTTTGGACTTGGGGAGCAAAACTACGCAACACTGGTCCACAAGGATAGCGCTTCTGATAGTGGAAAGAAGGTAGGTCTGATTTTATAACTTGGAACTTTCCAGTGTGGATTTTCTTACATTTTCTATAGTCCTGATGCATGGTGGTATTTATATGGGATCTACAATGCATTCGGAAAGTCTTGAGACACTTTCAATTTCTTCACATTTTGTTATGTTGAGACCTTGTGCTAAAATGTAAAAAAAAAACATTTTTCCCCTTAATTCTGCACTCGATTCCCCATAATAACAAATTGAAAACAGAATGTTAGTAATCTTTGCTAATTTATTGAAAAGCAAAAGTTAAAATATTGCATTGACCTAAATATTCAGACCCTTTACTCAGTACTTTATTGAAGTACCTTTGGCAGCGATAACAGTCTCCACTCTTCTTGGGTAGAATGCCACAAGGTTTGCACACCTGGATTTGGGGATTTTCTGCCACTTCTCTGCAGATCCTCTTAAGCTCTGTCAGGTTGGATGGGGACCGGTGGACAGCCATTTTCAGGTCTCTCTAGAGATGTTCGATTTGGTTCAAGTCAGGGTTCTGACTGGGCCACTCAAGGACATTCACAGAGTTGTCCCTAAGCCACTCCTATGTTGTCTTGGCTGTGTGCTTAGTGTTATTGCCTTGTTGGAAGGTGAACCTTCGGCCCAGCCTGAGGTCCAGAGCACTCTAGATCAGGTTTTCAATAAAAAATATCTTTGTACTTTGCTCCATTCATCTTTCCTTCAACCCTGACCAGTCTCCTTGTCCCAGCCACTGTAAAATACCCCCACAGCATGATGCTGCCACCACCGTGCTTCACTGTAGGGATGGTATTGGGCAGGTGATGAGCAGTGCCTGGTTTCCTGCACACATGACCCTCAGAATTGAGGCCAAAAAGTTTAATCTTTGTGTCGTCAGACCACAGAATCTTGTTTTGTCCTTTTAGTGCTTTTTTGCAAACTCCAGGCGGACTTTCATGTGTCTCTTACTGTGGAGAGGCTGCCATAAAGCTCCCATTGGTGGAGTGCTGCAGTGATGGTTGACCTTCTCGAAGTTTCTCCCATCTACACACCGGATCTTTGGAGCTCAGCCAGATTGACCATTGGCTTATTGGTCACCACTCTTACCACAGGCCTTCTCTCCTGATCACTTCGTTTT
Source organism: Rhinoderma darwinii (assembly GCF_050947455.1). Lineage (NCBI taxonomy): Eukaryota > Metazoa > Chordata > Amphibia > Anura > Rhinodermatidae > Rhinoderma > Rhinoderma darwinii. The sequence continues at coordinate 568,402,832 of NC_134687.1, read as the reverse complement.
AGTGGGGTGGCCAGCTCTCGGAAGAGTCCTGGTTGTTCCAAACTTTTTTTGTGCCCTTTTCCAGATCTGTGCTTCTACACAATCTGGTCTCTGAGCTCTGCAGGCAGATCTTTCCTCCTCATGGCTTGGTTTTCGCTCTGATATACATTGTCAGCTGTGAGACCTTATATAGACAGGGGTGTGTGTCGTTCAAAATCATGTCTAATCAAATGAATTTACCACAAGTAGACTCCAATAAAGGTTTAGAAACTTTTCAAAGATGAGCTAGAGAAATGGGAGGTCCCCAGAGCTAAATTTAAAGTGTCATAGCAGAGGTTCTAAATACTTATGTCAATACGATATTTGAGTTATTAATTTTAATAAATTTGCAAAAATGTCTAAAATTTGTCATTATTGAGTGCAGAATGATGGGGAAAACTTGCTTTTGTTTTTTAATTTGTTTTTTAATTTCAGCACAAGGCCTCAACATAAAATGTGAAAAAAGTCAAAGGGTCTGAAGACTTTCTGAATGCACTGTACATGATAGTATTATGTTGGCTCTTTAATGGAGTATTATTATTACTGCTTATTATTATTACCTCTTATTATATAGGCTGCATTTGACCGTATTCTCTTGGCACTATATGGCAGTGTTATGTGGGCTGAAATTGCAAGAAAAATGGTTTTACAATGGCAAGTGGTGGAAGATCCTACTTTGCTTGTTGCCCAGTACTAGTTTTCTATAAAACCAACCATGCTTTTTCAATAACATTTTATTAATTGACTTTGCTTCTAAAGGGAAGAGCCTGAAAAGTAGATTATTTTTTAAAAGTTTATATATTTGATCTTTTGTAAAACTGACTTACAGATGCTATTGAGCAATGGCCAGATGAGCCAGCCATCGCGGTCACAGAGCAACTACAGCCAGCTACATCCTCACCATCCCCAGCCAGCTATGGTAAGCTTCATTCCTAAATATCAAGTCAAGACTTGTAAGACCGTTAGTGAACCTTCTTCACAAGAGTTTGAAGTCACGTGTTATCTCATGATATTATTAGATGTCTTTAAATTGTTCTATTAGTAAAAGTAAAAATAAGTGACTATTCTAGCACAGATTTAAGGCTATGTACACTTTTGAAAGGTATTTTTGTATTTTTTTATTAAACAAGTCAATCATTGTGATTGGCGTAATTTTATAATAAGTTTTTATTAAAAATTAGTTTTACTTTGAGATACAGTTGCTCTGTATTCTGCATACAGAACCGCTGTATCATTCACTATGACCTGAATCAGTCAGTCCTGCGGACCTGACGGGTTCAGTGTCAGCGGGTCACGCGTGTCTCTGACACGCAGGATCCACCTTTAATCGATCACATCGAAGTTCATAACTTAGATGTGATAGATAACAGGTGGTTCCTGCGGACCTGACTGGAGCAGGATTTAGCGAACAATACAGCTGCTGTGTATAGAGAATGCAGAGCGTCTGTATCTCAAAAAGTAAAACTAATTTTTAATAACTAATTATAAAGTTACTTAATCACACTGATTGACCTGTTTATTAAATAAAAATCCCTATCTACGGTTTACATAGCCTTTAAATCATTACCGTGTGACTTAATGGCAATTCTGGGAGTGTTATTAATTGCTAGAATCCCATTAATGCAACGGTGGATTTCCTCTAAGGTACCCACAATAACTGACCTGGAAAATAAGCTAATACAAGGGGAATGAAAAAAAAAAAGTATATCAGATTAAAATATGGAATACATGGAGAGTGCATTTTAAAATGTTAGAAGGTCTTGATTGAAGATCAGAACACTCGTTTTGCATTGGTGCACATGTATACTCTTTTAAATGCGATTCCTATAGACATAAACACTTTTTGACAAAATACCTGTCTCTTTGTGATCCCTGAGCGTTTAATTAGTTTTTATCAGTAGAGTGAGAACATAACACAGTACCAGAGGAGGACACAGACTGCAGAGGGCACCTGTGCAAAGAATGTGCCTGGACCCCTCATAACCTAACTACGCCGTCACGCATATAAGACTATACAAATCTATATTGCACATTTTATTACTAGTTTAGAACACAAATAACAAACATAAATAATGAAAATAATTTCCGTATTTAACAGTGGAGTATAACACAAAGCACACCTGTAACTAACACTTATAATGACCTTATCTTGCACTTATCGTCATTTATCAAGCAGCACTAACTTGCGATACTTCACCTAACTTGCGATACTTCACTTGCAATAGTGCTTAACCGAGGACGTGATGACAGAAAAGTTAAGATTTATTTTTATTTTTTTAAATAAATACTTGCAATTCTTTTTTTTTTTAAACTCGTTTTATTGAACAATATACAAACCATGCACAGTTCAAATACATAAGTACAAGAAAATGCACATCATACTGCTTGGGTTACAGATCGCAGTAACTCCTACAGTAACTGTAATGCATACATTCACTGAGATCTGAAACAAGTTAAACAGTATCATGCGTCAACATTATGTTTCTGATGTCAATAAACCTTTGTTGTTCATATAATGTTTGTGGAGAGTCGCACCAGGGTCCCCAAACCTTAATAAACTTATTTTCACACCCTCTATTCTTGTATACAATTTTTGCATATGGTAGCATGGAGTTCACCAAAGCTTTCCATTGTGGAATGGAAGGCGGTCTCGGATCCATCCATCTAAGCGCTATTGCCTTTCGTGCAAGGAACAACACTTCCCTCAAAAATATTCTAGTATGAGGAGTCCAGTGCTCTTCGGATACAATTCCAAATAAGCATACCAATGGTTCAAAGGGTACCGGCATCAGCTGTATATCAGATACCAGTGCTATCACGTCAGTCCAAAAGGAAAAAATTCTGGGGCATGCCCAGATCAAAATACTTGCAATTCTAATAGCCAATACACTAGTATAAGTAAACTTACTCTATACAACAAAATACTATAACCAAAGTAGTAAGCCAATAATAAAATCGTATTTGCGGTGGTGAAGTGGGGATGGCACCCCATACAGTGCTTGAGGAGGCCACCACAGTGTGGTGACTGACCACACAGTGAGTAAAATCTTTAAAGGGGTTTGCCCATCTTGGATATTTATGGCATATCCACAGGATGCCATTCACTTCTATGGGAGTTACGAAAACAGTGTAGCTCAGCAAGCTTTGCTGTTTTCGTAACTCCCGACCATCTAATCAGGAAGTGGCCAGAAAGCAGCGGGAGCCGAGAACAGGGTTTAGGGGGCCTCGTTCTAGACATAGGTGCAGGTCCCAGAGGTGGGACCCGCATCTATCGGACACTTAAGGCATATCCTGTGGATATGCCATAAATGTTAAAGAAAGGCAAACCCCTTTAACTGTCCACTGAGCACCACTCCACTCCAAATATTTTACACAGAGCGGGTAGCAACCACTATCTCCTAGTCCTTTTTATTTTCAGTCAGTCCCCTTCACGATGCTCAGCACGCACACACCACACCGTAAAAGCACCGGCAGGCTCAGGTGGCGAAGCAAGAAGAACCAGAACACTGATTGGCTGAGAGGTACAGCCAACCAGTATTAGGCTTAATTTCAGCAGTGCTGCTATCCTGGATCAATAACTGGTCCGAAGATAGCGATGCTGCTTGCTAGGTGCGGCGCGCTCTATCAGGTGGGCTTTGTCACTTAGTGCATCTGCATCTGACAGTGACGCTGGTTACTAGGTGACGAAGACCACCAGACAGAGCAAGCCTTGCCAAGCCCCTCCCCTCCTAGTACGTTTTCTAAGTAATATATCGGCGTGGCCGCGCAGCTGACGGAGGGGGCCCCCTTCTCACAATGTGCACTTTCGGCAACTCACAGATCAGGCCCCACTTCCTTAACATATGTTATTGATGGCATCAATAACATATTTGAAGGAAGGGGGCCCGATCTGTGAGTTGCCAAAAGTGCACAGGGAGGGAAGGGGGCACCCCTCCATCTGCCACAAGGCCGTGCCGATCTATGTGCACGGCATTTAGGGCAGCTGAGCGGGTGTCTGTGCAGTCGAGCCTTGGTATCCTGACCTTGTTATCTTTTCCAATTGAAGGTCAGAGTACGGCTGGTGAAGGATCCTGAGCTTGGCTTTAGTATATCAGGCGGTGTTGGTGGTAGAGGTAACCCCTTCAGACCTGGTGATGATGTGAGTATTTCTCTGCCTTGTCCCACCTCACATTACTATCAGTAGCACTGTCTTTGTCTAGGCATGAAATAGTAATGAACTATTTATCTGTACTGATAGGCAAAGAATTTGGCACTTCTGTGTGGGCGAAGTCTGTGCTGTGGCCTACAGATTCACTTTGGCTCTCTACTATGGAACTATAGGCACTTTGTGTACTACAACATTGCGTATCCATATGACACCATTTTATGGAAATATTTTCTTATAGAAGCAATACTGCTAAGGTAGAATATGTCCATCAAACTGTGTCTAATGGAGCATGCCAAGTATGAAGTTGGAGGCATACTGAGGTACAGTAGGTCCCCATAGACTGCTATGGGTGCTGTGTTACGTCTCTGTACAACTTTGAGGTTATACTGAGCCCTGATATGCCCATGTGCATGGTCCCTTATCCTACTTTAATATTTGTGACCGAATGGGGGAGAGTAAATATAGCAAAGTTTTCTTTAATCCAACATTCATTGCAAGATTAATCTGTTAAATCAAGATTTGGGAAATAACCATCTTCATTTGTCCAGGGCATATTTGTGACAAGAGTACAGCCTGAAGGACCAGCATCCAAATTGTTGCAGCCCGGAGACAAAATTATACAGGTAAAGATGAGTCAATGCCAAATGTGTTGATCGCTTGCCATACTTTTCCCCTGACATTAGTTACCTCCTTATCACATTTGCCATCAATCCATTAACATTCATACTCTCCCCTTGTTTCATGCATCTTATCTTCTGGCTAGTGGCAAGTTCCAGGCAAGTACAAACCCTTCACTTGTGCCCCATCTTTCAATACATACATATAATTTATTCTAGGAACATACAAAACTATGCTGGCTGTAAGTAGATTATAATGGCATATGGAGGAGTAATTCTAATAGTTTGCCATTTAATTCACCCATGCGCATTTATATACCCCTGCTACAGTTAAAAAGTTGACTAGGATTAGAAAAAAAAGTGTCAGTTGGGTTTTACCAGAAACGGCCACAAAGTGTAGACGAAGCAGGGGACAGCCAAGTATGGCTTTCTCCATTATAGACTATACTGTAGGAGTTCTGAAAACAGCTATCCAGTATTTTGTTCCATTGACTTCTGCTCTGTCCTTCCATAAATCTCCTGGGCGCATATAGTCAATATGGCTGTGTATGATATGTTTGGAGTGACCCAACCATACCATAATACTGCTAATGGCTTTAGCACTGTACATGTACAGACTTGTAGTGAAGTCACTTCTTTTGCGGCCGCAATTCCCCCTAAAATCCATGGGAGAATTGCGGCCCCTTTCATTCCTATGGGGCCATGCACACGACCGTGGTTTCCACGGTTCGTGCATGGCCCAGGAGCCCGGACCGCAGAAAGAACTGGCATGTCTTATTACGGCCGTGTTCTGCTCATAGCAAATAATGGCCGCGGCCATATGCACTGCCCGGGATTTGTGGGCGGCTTGTGGGTGACACACCGCCCCCGGCCGACCTGAAAATCACGGCCGTGCACATGGCTACGGTTGTGTGCATGAGGCCTTACTGTTGCAATGTTTACATGCCATTTATTAATGGACGGGCACAACAGGAGACAACGGGGCAACATTTTTTATAGAAAGCTATTAAAAGGGGGTTTCCAAACATAGTAAGCGATGGCATATTGCTGGCTATGCCATCGTTAGCTATTCCGTGGAGGTCTGATCGATTCCAAAAACAGAGACCACAAATATCTGTTAATGTATATTTAATGTGTATTTTTTTATATTTTTTAACTATCGAAAATAATAAAATATGCTATGCTAGGGCTGGGCAATTAATCGAGAAATAAGCGAAATCTAAATTCAGCGCTATTAATTGACGTCATCTTACGAATTTCAGTTTTATCAATTATTTTTACCCGGTTTAAACTATCTGCGCCTTCAGGATGCAGATACAGTTGAATCCAATGGTAGAACAGGGAACCATAAGGTCCCTGCTCTACCATTCAGTATTTATCGCCAGACGCGAGGAAGTGACTTCATCGCGCCTGTCTGCGCCATGCCGCACAGACCAGAGGGATCTCCTCCACTCGTTGTTGGAACAGGTTAGGTGAGTATGTATTATTTTTTTAGCAGGCACGATTGGGGGCAGCTATTAGGGCATTACACAGCGTGGGGGCTGCTATGGGGGACTTTATACTGTGTGTGGTGCAGCTATGGGGCAGTTATGGGGGCATTATACTACATGGAAGTCCGTTATGGGGCATTATACTATGTAAAAGCAGCTATGGGGGCTTTCTACTGTGGGAGGGCAGTTATAGGGCATTATACCATGTTGAGGGCAGTTATGGGGGGCATTATACTGTGTGGAGGGCAGTAATAAGGGGCATTATACTGGGTGGAGGACAGTTATGGGGGCATTATACTGTGTGGTGGCAGCTATGGGGGGCATTATACTCCTGTGTTATGAGCATTTTTCTAAATATGTAAATGAGCCTTTATTAGACAAGTGGCAGGTAATAGCAGTGATTCTCCTCAGGTGGAGCTACCTGACAGCTTCTGACACTGTCCTATCAGCATGAAGCTTCTTCACACAGTGTGAAACTAAAGCTGGAGAGAAGGGGGATCACTTCAAACAGCCATATCTCGTGTGGAGGACAGTTATGGGGGCATTATACTGTGTGGTGGCAGCTATGGGGGGCATTATACTCTGTGGGAGCAGCTATGGGGCATTTTACTGTGGGGGCAGCTATAGGGCATTCTACTGTGTGGAGGCAGTTATAGGGGCGTTATAATATGTGGGGGCAGCTATGGGGCATTATACTGTGTGGGGAGTACTATTGCGATAATATACTGTGTGGGGCAGTGTCGGGGTGCGTTATATACAGTAGTATACAGCAAGCTTAGGGGATAAATAATAATTCAGTGGCGTAGCATGCAGATAGGGGGTGTGGCAAGCAAAAAGGGGTGTGGTCTAAACAATCGTTCATTAATCATCGAGGTTACATTTAGGTAATAATTGCCCAGCCCTTTGCTATGCCATGTTAAGACTAATGATAGGTTGAAGTTGGAAGGCTACTGTGAGATGGACTTATGGGTCTCTGTCCCCATGACTCTAATTTGGCTATTTTCACATCTGCGTTGGAGGTTCCGTCACAATTTCCTTTAGATCTGATGGGAAAAATAGCGCTGCACGTAGCACTTTTTTTTCCTGTTAAAATTATGAGCACCATGACGAAATCCAACAGACCCCATTACAGGTCAGTGAGGTCCATTGGGCGCCACCGGTATTCATTGTACAACAGTCCCAGGCACTGGATCGTGGCTTCTGTTAGAAATGGAAGCCACAACACAGATGACAGCAGAACTTTACTTTCCTTTTGCTTTGGCAACTTTGAAATTGCAGAATAGGGCTTCATACCGGCCTCCTGTTTAATTTTTATTCACTAGAAAAATAATAGCATGATTCTGTTTGCTAGGATAAGCAGTATTCCAATGATAACACTGAGTGGTCAGAGCAATGGAAGCAAGTGTTATCATGGGGAGATATGCACAGTATCTCTTCTACATGAAGTCTGTAACTTCAACCTATGAGCAAGGAAATGGTTATAAACTGCACCTCACATTTAGAAAAAAACAAGCCAGGACTACTACTTCAACCCCCTTCCTCTTAAGGATATTGCCCAGGGTTCATGGTTGCTTTCTAGGTACTGATGACGTCTTCACACACTCGTTTAGATTCTAGTATTCAGTATATCTCTCCATTATGTATGTCAACACCTAAGACAATGAGTTTCTGACGAAGAGAGTTCCTCAGGCTTTGTTCACATCTGCGCTAATGTTCCGTTCCGACGTTTCATCTGAGCTTTCTGTCAGAACGGAGCCCTGACCGACACAAAAGGAAACCATAGGTTTCCGTTTCCATCACCATTGATTTCAACGGTGACGGATCCGGTGCCAATGGTTTCCGTTTGTCTCCGTTGTGCAAGGCTTCCGTCGTTTTGACAGAATCAATAGCGTAGTCGACTACGCTATTGATTCCGTCAAAACGATGGAGCCCTTGCACAACGGAGACAAACGGAAACCATTGGCACCGGATCAATCACTGTTGAAATCAATGGTGATGGAAACCTATGGTTTCCGTTTGTGTCTGTCAGGGCTCTGCTCTGATGGAAAGCTCAGTCGGAACGGAGCCCTAGCGCAGATGAGAACGAAGCCTTAAAGAGGCTCCGTCACCACATTATAAGTGCCGTATCTCCTACATAAGGAGATCGGCGCTATAATGTAGGTGACAGCAGTGCTTTTTATTTAATAAAACAATCTGTTTTCACCACTTTATTAGCGATTTTAGATTTATGCTAATGAGTTGCTTAATGCCCAAGTGGGCGTTGTACAGGGGAGTGTATGACGCTGACCAATCGGCATCATGCACTCCTCTCCATTCATTTACTCAGCACATAGGGATCCTTTTAGATCACTATGTGCTGTCTTATACGAACACATTAACGATACTGAAGTGTTTAGACAGTGAATAGACATTCCACGGGATGTCTATTCACAATCTCTGCACTTCATTACTCTGTGGTAGTTACAGCAGAGCAAAGCGTAATCTCGCTGTAACCTGTCATTTACCGCGTAATCTCGCGAGATTATGCTTCCTCTGCTGTAACTACCACAGACAGAGTAACGAAGTCCAGAGATTGTGAATAGACATCCCGTGGAATGTCTATTCACTGTCTAAACACTTCAGTATTGTTAATGTGTTCGTATAAGACAGCACATAGCGATCTAAAAGGATCCCTATGCGCTGCCTAAATGGAGAGGAGTGCATGACGCTGATGGGTCAGCGTCATACACTCCTCTGTACAACGCCCACTTGGTCTAAAGTAAAAATATGCCCACTTGGGCATTAAGCCACTCATTAGCATAAATCTAAAATCGCTAATAAAGTGTTGAAAACAGATAGTTTTATTAAATAAAAAGCACTGCTGTCACCTACATAATAGCGCTGATCTCCTTATGTAGGAGATACGGCACTTATAATGTGGTGACAGAGCCTCTTTAAAGAGACTCTGTCACCAGTTTATCAATTCCCTATCTCCTAACTAATCTAATAGGCAGTTTGCCGCTGATAACTACAGTGTGATTTATTTAAAAAAACAAAACGTTTAATATTTGCAAAGTTAGGAGCATGTTTCTAAATAGGTAAATGAGCCTTTATTAGACAAGTGGCAGGTAATAGCAGTGATTCTCCTGAGGTGGAGCTACCTCACAGCCTCTGACGCTGTCCTATCAGCATGAAGCTGCTTCACACAATGTGAAACTAAGACCTCATGCACACGACCGTAAAAACTCCCGTTATTAGGGGTCGTAATTTCGACCCGTAATAACGGGCTCATAGACTTCTATTGGCGACGGGTGCCTTCCCGTTTTCTCACGGGAAGGTGCCCGTGCCGTTGAAAAAGATGGAACATGTCCTATTTCAGGCCGTAATAACGGCACGGACAGTCCATAGAAGTCTATGGAGCTCTCGTAATGACGGGTGACTACATGTGTGCACCCGTCATTACGGCAGCGTTGCTAAGCGACGTCAGTAAATAGTCACTGTCCAGGGAGCTGAAAGAGTTAACTGATCGGCAGTAACTCTTTCAGCACCCTGGACAGTGACTACCGATCAGAATAAACCTGTAAAAAATAAAAATAAAAGACGTTCATACTTACCGAGAACTTCCTGCTTCCTCCAGTCCGGTCTCCCGCCCGTTGCCTTGGTGACGCGTCCCTCTCGACATCCGGCCCGACGTCCTGGATGACGTTTCAGGCCACGTGACCGCTGCAGCCAATCACAGGTCAATCACAGGCTGCAGCGGTCACATGGACTGCCGCGTCATCCAGGGATGTCGGGCTGGATGTGAATAGAGGGATGCGTCACCAAGACAACGGCCGGGTAAGTATGAATTTCTTTAACTTTGATTACAGAAAGGGCTGTCCCTTCTCTCTATCCTGCACTGATAGAGAGAAGGGGCTGCCGATTAGTGCAGTGCTATTTTGCCGCCAAAAACGTGCCCGTAAATACGGGTGGAATACGGGTGACACCGGACCCATATTTACGGGCACGGGTTCGTAAATACTGGTGCAAAACGGGTCGAATACGTGTGACACCGTATTTACGCCAGTATTTACGGGTGGGAAAAAATACGGTCGTGTGCATGAGGCCTAAAGCTGGAGAGAAGGGGGATCACTTCAAACAGCCATATCTCGGGCTGTGGGCCACCTAGAATAGCAATTCTGATGGCATATGAAAGAGGAGATTCTAATCTTTCATATGACACCAGGATCGGAGATATCACCAGTTGAAAACACAGTCGGGAATGGAAGCAGTGTACTATATGATCACACTGTGTTGCTGGGCAGGGAAGGGAGGGAAGCTGTAAGCTGATTGGACAGCGTCATACAGAAAACATTACACCGCACCGAGTGAAAATAAAGAGTCACTTCCTATTTGGCTATTAGAGCCACATTACCATATTTAGAAAAATGCTCATAACTTTGCAAATAATCTTTTTTTTAAAACCAATCACACTGTAGTTATCAGCATCACAGCGCCTATTAGATTAGTTAGGAGATAGGGAATTGATAAACTGGTGACCGTCCCTTTAAAGGAAAATACGCACTTGTTGCAGTAAAGACCTATAATCATTTATTCAAGTCTATGCTCTTTACATGTCTTTTTTTCCTTTTTATGGTTTAATGGTTGCACATTTAAGCCCACAATACTGAGAAATCGATTTGTGTTGGTTCACGGCTATATATAACTAACTTATCTTTCTTTCCTCAGGCAAATAGATACAATTTCCTGAACATTGACCATGGACAAGCGGTGTTGCTGCTCAAGAAGTTTCAGAGTGCAGTTGAGCTGATTGTTTTACGGGATGGAGCTGTGTAAAGAAAAACAAAAATGAACGGAAAGCCAGCAATGTGTCAAGAGACTTATTAGTATCAAAACTATTTTTCTATGTATATAAGTAAAAGCAACATAGAGAATAAAAAAAACTAATCTGAACATGCACTTGGATTTTGATAAAAAGAGAAACAATTTATACAGAGATGAATTGTCGAATATGTGGGTTGTAAACCACTGTGGATAAAACAGCCAGGTACAGATGCCCGCCGTCTGGGTGTTTGGATGTTTGCTAAGTTTCGCTTACAAGAACAAACCTGTGTTGTCTTTGTACAGAATGTAGGTTTATTTTTGGATAACGTGTTTTACTAAACTCTGTACCATAGAAAAAAAACTGTAGTGATGAGCAGGTGAGTGGCAGAGCGGTCTCTTCCATATGTGTAAGCTTTTCTCTCTTCACACCTGGTATCACACTTTTTTGTTTTTTAATATCCTTTTCTGAATCAAAAACCACTTGTGTAGAGTTGGGCCGGTTGATATTGACGTTGGCTTTGCTATGTGTAAATGGTTTAGCAAATTGTGAATGTTCATGTGGGTAGCCAGGTAATGGAGCCACCTGTCCTATCTGATTTCATTGAATATGCAGGAAATAAGTGCTCTTTTTTTGATTATGGGGCCTCAATGCCGAAAGCACGGACAGCATGCTTTTTTAATAGCCTCGATATCAGTGACAGTAGCTGTTTAATGTTTTTTTTATGCGTTTCTGTTATTTTATTTTTTTATGTTTAAAATGTTTTACATTTTTTTTTTTTTTTTTTTACTTGTAATGATAAATTTATGAGGAAGTGTGTTTACATATTTTTAGAATTTTTGTTGACATCTGTTCACATGCAATATTAAAGATGCTGGGCTTGGTCTGGGTCGTACTAGAAAAAGTGGTGGAATTAGCCTGGACTCGCAGCATCTATTCATAGTGCCTGAAGTTAATTTAGACATAGATTTCCAAAGTTTTCTCTCTCCTCTTTCAAATCACCTTAATTTTTTTTTATGAGTACCCCAGGCTGTCCCAAATAGGCTGTGAGCCAGTTTCATTAGTAAGATTAGAACTAACAAGTCTATACAGTTTTTGGGGATGGAAACCTGGTTCAAATGATGAACTATAGGGCACAGCTTTGGTAGAAATGGTGACACAACACCTGCATCTCCTCACTTTCTACATGGGACAGAATGGCCTTTTGCCTTGCTAAATGTCGTAGTGTTTGGTGCTAGGTAACCAAAGCAAGTGCATGGAAATGCAGCAGAATCATGAAGTATTCTTGGCAGTAGCTACAGTCCTGAAGGGTCCCGTGGACCTGGCATCGGTTTGTAAAGTCAGAGACTAAAAGGGCTCTTTCTACAGGGAACACTGAACTGTGAATTACATGTGCTAGAGTCATTAAAGGGTTTCTAACGATATACTGTTAAGTGATTTACCACAAGCTGCCTTTGTTCCTTAGTAGTGTAAAGATTTCCAATTACTTATGATTTTCTTCACAAAGGAACATTGTTCATACATATATATATACATTTTTTTTTTCATTTATGGGTCTGATTTAAATGGGTAGGGACTGCAGCGCTTCTTGACTTCTTTAGCTATTAAAGACCAGAGATAAAGTGCCATAGATTACTAATATCTGTTTATTTTAGGGCTAAGTCTTTGATGAGATCTATATTAAGACGCTTGTTTTAATTACTTGCAAATACATATATTTATGGGCCAATACCACCGCCCTGGGGGTCGCTGTCCAATGTCTGCACATTTAAACACAAGCATTTCATTTATTTTTTACTCTATAGCAGATCTACCCGTAGCATTGACTGATGTGCTCCAGTTGGATACTAACAAAGCATGAGTTTTACTATGTGGGACTCGTAGAAGAACAAACTAGTGGCGTCCAAAAGTGGAGGAGCTGTCTATGCTGATGAATCAGATCACGGCAATGCTTCTACATCTGCAGCTTCTGCATCTGATGGAACAAGCTACAATTTATCTTTCCATCTGCCAGTAAAACTTTATATAAAATTAGTCATACAGTGGTACAGTACGTCCCTATGCATGGGCTGGGGCTGCCTATGGGGGTATAAGGGTATGTTCACACGCTGAGCCAAAAACGTCTGAAAATACGGAGCTGTTTTCAAGAGAAAACGGCACCTGATTTTCATATGTTTTTTGAGCAGCGGCGTTTTTCGCACCGTTTTTGCACCGTTTTTTCGGCCGTTTTTGGAGCTGTTTTCAATAGTCTATGAGAAAACGGCTCCAAAAACGTCCCAAGAAGTGTCCTGCACTTCCTTTGACGAGGCTGTAAATTTACGCGTCGTCTTTTGACAGCTGTCAAACGACGACGCGTAAATTACAGGTCGTCTGCACAGTACATACAAATGAATGGGCAGATGTTTGCCGACGTATTGTAGCCCTATTTTCAGACGTAAAACGAGGCATAATACGCCTCGTTTGTCTGAAAATAGGTCGTGTGAACCCAGCCTAAGGGGGGCTCCCAAAACGTCCATATGCCCTATTTAACTGACCAGTACTATAAATAATGCATCATAGTTGAGGACCCCGATAAATATTTTGCATTGGTCCCAGGATTTACCCCTGAGTCTATGGGTGCCCTATTATGGCTCCCCACAACTCTGAGGTTTTCCAGAGCTCAGTTTTTGTCTGCCCTAGTATTTCTGTGTGAGGCCCTGTATTCTTCATACAGAATAGTCAACATTATGCTGCATTTGGTTTTTAAAGACTAGTCATCTGCATTATTTCTGCAGTGGTAATATAGAATGTAATGTTCTGTAAGAAACCCTTTAACAGCTCTTTATATTCCTTAACTTAACATTCTGTTATCTTTACATGGGAAGTAACTATTTTGGAATATAACCGCAGACATTTGCTGTATTTTGTTACAATATGAAATCTATATATATGATATAGTGTATAAATATGAGCAAACGGTAACAGAGATCTTCAGGATTTCATCTTTTTAAGCAGACGGGAAATTTTTTTTTTCTTTTTTCTTGGCAAACAACATTTCATGTGGAGAAGAGAAAACAATCTCCCGGCAACTTGTTGTGTTTTTTTTTCAAATTTTTATTACATGAATTGACATCAAAATTATTTTTTAGGACATTTTCTTTTAGCCTTTTAATTATTTGTGTGAGAGCACAATTCATAGCAATTTAAGGTTATGGTTGTGAATCCAAATAACCTATGCATACAAATGGATGAAATGCCTCGTGGCAATAAATTTTAGATATGTTCCTGAACTAACAATACGGTTCACTGTTGCAGCAGCATTTGAATTACTATGTCTGGAATGCAGTGTTTGCTATATTAGTGATATTTTATATTCCATTGAGATATACTAGAGAGGTGGGCAACACATTTTATGTCTGGTGGGATCCCTAAAGCCTATCTTTGATATTTATTAACCTCTTGATTTTGGTCATCTGGAGGATAACATTTCAAAACTGCTGTATACTGCTTTATCATATGAATTAGCATACATTATTTTCCAGGTACTAGAAGGATTCACGCACCTTACACAAAACAATGCAACGGTTTTGATGAATTTTTTAACCCTTTTGATTCCCACCTGTGTTTTTAAATTAACTCCATTGTAAAGGAGTCAGGTGTCCAACAATACACAGCTTGGGGTGTCCCTGTATACTGATAAATACTGCAACCTTGTAAAAAATATATTGTGCTGTTCAGGCGTTTGCCTGGTTTATATGAATCTCAACTATGCAGAGATGCACACACTGAAATATACTATACTTACATGAGATGCACATTATGCCGCCTCATTGTCTCGTCATTTGAGGTCGATTCAATCCAATTGCAGATCGCCCACTATTTATTGTGTAAATAGCCTATTCTTTTTTTTTTTTTGGCATTGTGTTTTAAAGATTATGTACATACATTTTAGGCCTTGTATGGACTTGCAAAACTTAGCAATAAAGCAATGAAATTCAGCTTTCATGGTTAGGTATGCTGTGCTGTTTTATTTTTCATGGAATCTTCTTGTCAACAGCTGTGTAATGTTTTAATGATCAGCATTTATTCAACATTCCAATTTTTGTATATAAGTAAATTGTTTCTCAAGTAACACATGAAAATTAGAAAATAAACTAATGCTCTTACAAACTGTGTTTTTTTTTATATTTTTGCGTTTTTCAATTTATTACAGTGTCTTCGCGAAGCCAGTGATTGTGCACAGTGTGATTGTGCAGTGAAAGAAGCTGGGCTGGAACAATGAGAAGTGGATGATGCTGATTGGTCACTGATTGGTCAGTGTCAGACACTTCTCTGTACAACACCCAGTTGGTAAAAAGTAAAAACACGCCCAGTTGTCTATTAAGAAACTAATTAGCATAAATCTAAAATTGCTCATAACTTGCTCACAAATTATAGTTTTTCAAAATATAAACCACTGTCTACATTACAGCGCCGATCACATTATGTACAAGATAGGGCACATATAATCTGGTGACAGAGCCTCTTTAAATGGGTTCTTAAGTTTTCTCGATGAGTAGTTGATCAGAAAGAATACCACTGCTGAAAGCCAAACCTGGCAGCAAGTGTTCAATTTTCCTATAGCTCCACAAAAGAAGAAAAGCAGCTTTACACAGTGCTCATTGAAATTAATGAGCGAACTGTGTACTGCACAGACACGCTGGGTCCTCCAAAGTGGGTCACGCTCTTTGTAGCTGCTCTTCGCTCTGACTAACAGATGATAATACTGAACAGGGGATCCTCCTCTATTAAGGAAACACTAAACAAAGAAAATGCACAAAACAATAAAAAAAATATCAATTCCTCCATTAATCTACTTTTCTCCTATTTGATTTATATTACAATTAATAATGAGAAATATTTAAATAATGATTCTGTGTTCCAGGTGATCAGCCATTTAACCCTCCTTCCTTTTCCTCACAATCCTGTGTCTGGCTGTTAGGTTCCCATACACATCCGATTAGGGTATGTTCACACGCTGAGTCAAAAACATCTGAAAATACGGAGCTGTTTTGAAGGGAAAACCGCTCCTGATTTTCAGACGTTTTTTGATCAACTCATGTTTTTCGCAGAGTTTTTTACAGCCGTTTTTGGAGCGGTTTTCAATAGTCTATGAAAAATGGCTCCAAAAACGTACCAAGAAGTGAGCTGACTTCTTTTTCGCGGGCGTTTTTTTACGTGGCCGTTTTTCAAAACGGCCGTGCGAAAAAACGGCCCGTCGGAATAGAACGCCGCTTTTACCATTGCAATCAATGGGCAGATATTTGGAGGCGTTCTGATTCCGATTTGTCGGCCGTTTTTCGTTCGTTTACGGCCCGAAAAACGTCCGAAAATGGGCCGTGTGAACATACCCTTATAGTTGTCCGAACCAGCTGATTTAAGCGGGACTGGATGACTAATGTGTATAGTGGTGTCCTGACTTTCCTATGATGGCAGATATCAGGGAAAAGAAGGATTGGGAATGTTGCATGTCAACATGCAAGATCCTTTCTTCCCGCAGGGGATAAACTTCTGCCAGGTGAACGGCTTATTCCCCCTTCATTTTTTAATATACTGTACATGCACGTTGTTTGCGGGAGTTGGGAGGAATAGCTGTCAGCCAAACAAAAGTGTGTGAGCAGCTTAAGAGCACTTGCTGCACCAAGAGCTTCTGCCCTGTCTGCAAGTAGGACATGCAGATTGTTAAACCCTGTCCCCTCAACTCGTTTGCCCAATCATCGGCCCGTGTAAAAAGACCAAAACCCCTGTGTTCCTAAACTTGTGATTCTCTCTCAGGGTAAGTTCACACACAGTGACCAAAAACGTCTGAAAATACAGAGCTGTTTTCAGGCTTTTTTTAACAACTCACGTTTTTCGCTTTGTTTTTTACGTCTGTTTTTGGAGCTGTTTTTCAATGGAGTCAATGAAAAATGCCTCCAAAAACGTCCCAAGAAGTGTCCTGCACTTTTTGACGAGCCATCATTTTACGTGCCGTATTTTGACAGCGACGCGTAAAATAAATGCTCGTGGGAACAGAACATCGTAATTCCCATTGAAAGCAATGGGCAGATGTTTGTAGGCGTATTAGGGGCGTTTTTTCAGGCGTAATTCGAGGCATAAAACGCCCGAATTACGCCTGAAAACACTGCGTGTGAACATACCCTTATCCTTCCCTAACTATACAACAAAATGAGAGGAGATGAAGGGATTATGTGGACGCTGAATAGTGTTTTCTGACCTGTGTATCCTAGATAAAATTGTAGTTTACCAGTGACTCGCGCCATAGAGACATTCCTTTTCTATAAATTGTAGCTATAAAAATAATGGCAGATGAGGGGGGCGGTGGGTTCCTTCCAAGAGATAAATGTCATGTGGAGGATCATCAAATAAATTACATTGTGTTGTTCTTTACATAGAAGTCAATTATTCACAAGGGCTGCTAAAAGCATTCAGTGAGAGAAGTGGGTAGTGCTGTCCATTAAATATGCTTTGGCTTGGATTCATTTGTTGAGGACAACGCATCTGTTTGTTTGAGTCCCTACGAAGCAATCTGTTCTATGTCTTGGAATGTGTGTAACCGCAAATGCAGACAGACAGAGCACTATTCTACAGTAAACAACGTGGGCAGCTTTCAACCAGCAACAAACAAAAGCTGTGATAAATATAGGCTATGAAGAAATTGAACTTCTGTATGTAAACCACACAGTTCTTGTTTAAAAGCTTACCACCTTATATGTATTCTAATATATTTACAGCATCTATACGAACTTTAAACTCGTTTTATTAAGAGCTGTTACAATAACAAGTATAAAATCAATCATACATCTCTAATTACAAAACATGGCACATTGGATCAAGAAAATGTACATACAGCAAATCAAGTAATAAGTATACATAGAGCATTCCAATATGATGATATGTCATAAACAATAGCGAGTAGACGGGTTTGCTTGGACATATGTATGACAATGGTAATAAAGAGACAAAAACCAGAACAGATATAAAAGAACACAAAACAGCCTAGGACCCATGTCACCCATGAGCATCTGATAAATCCAGCACAGCAAGTTCTTGGAGATACATACTAAAATTTGGGCCACCTATATTCCTATCTCACATTATCTGGTGAACCAACGGAGGGGTTGACTGTCAGAGGGGAGTTATTCCAAATATCCCAGACCTTAGAAAACGTAGTACTACAACCACGATTCAGAAATACAACTTTCTCGAAAGGTATGACTGAATTTACCAATCCCTTCCAATGACCAATTGATGGAAGTCGATCATTCATCCAATGCTGTGCTATGGTTTTCCGTGCTAGAAACAGAGTTTCTCTCAAAGAAATTCTAGTATGGTGATTCCATGTCTCCCCATCCAATATACCAAACAAACATATCTTAGGACATAAAGGAATGCCTACATGTAATAAGGATGATAACAGGGATAGTATATCGTTCCAAAAGTCCCTAATGACAGTGCATGACAATATCATATGCCAAAAATCTGCCTCCGGAACATGGCATCTCAGACAGTCTGAAGAAGGCAATCGTCCCATTTTGAATATCCTAACCGGGGTCAAATATGCCTGGTGTATTATATATAACTGGATCATTTTATTGTTTGCGGATGGGGAAACCTGAAGATGAGACTCCAAAATATCATCCCACTCATCTGTCTGAATAGTAGGAATCCACCGTTTCCATCTATTCTCTATAGCAAGTGGTGTGGAATTCACCGTGACGGATAACAAATGGGTATATAGAGCGGATATCAGGCCTCGTGGACCCTGGGAGTTAAGAATCCCTATCAGTGGAAAGGAAGAGATTGTTAGGTTACTTCTCAAGTGATGGAATTGGGTTTGTACAATATGACGAATCTGTAGATACCTATGAAAATGGGTGCGTGGTATGTCATATTTAGTCTGCAACTGAGTGAATGAAAGTAGGGACATTATCCTCTTATAGGTCCCCTATAGTTCCAATGGCTGGAGATAACCTTGGCGGCATTAAAGGAAAGTAAGAAGCATTGTTCCATAAAGGCATTTCAGCCACAATATCACTGTAACCCAATTGCTTTTTCGCTTGTCTCGAAACCACATGAGCCAGCTTGTGTAAGGGCAGGGGTTTAATATGGGCAGGGAGGGAGTTTACTTCAAGGGAGCCGAGCAAACATTGACTCCCAAGTACATGAGCCAAATGGTGCTCTGAGTTGGGAAGATCTTAATTCAGGCATCCAGGAGCTTAAAGTTTTCAGTTGACCTGCTAAATAATATAAAAAGAAATCTGGCAGAGCCGTCCCTGCCTGTGCCTTAGGCCTTTGGAGCGTGGACAACCTGAGTTTATGTCTAGAATTTCCCCATATAAACGGTGATAACAAGGAGTTGAGCTGTTTAAAAAAGGATTTAGGTACGACAACCGGACTGTGCTAAAGGGCATATAAAAATGTAGGCAACAATATCATTTTAACCAGTTTATACGGCCAGATACTGATAAAGGCAGTTTACCCCATGCATGAAATTTAGACCGTGTGAAGCCCAATAGCGGCAACATATTGAAGGAAAGGTCAACATCGGGGAGTTTAGTTATAAATACTTCTTCTTTACTTTGTTAAATAAATTGGGCAGGCTAGAAAATGTTAGTGCCCCCCTATATTTTTAATTTCTCTGCACTTTTAAAAGATGAAAATTATTACAAAAAAATAACAATAATAAAAACAAAAATGAATACCATGCACAAGACACACTTAAAGAGACTCTGTCACCACATTATAAGTGCCCTGTCTCCTACATAAGGAGATCGGCGCTGTAATGTAGGTGACAGTAATGCTTTTTATTTAAAAAAAGATCTTTTTTCACAACGTTAGGAGCGATTTTGGTTTATGCTAATGAGCTTTTTTAATGCCCAAGTGGGCGTGCTTTTACTTTCGACCAAGTGGGTGTTGTACAGAGGAGTGCATGACGCTGACCAATCGGCATCATGCACTCCTCTCCATTCATTTACACTGCACTAGCGATATAGCTATATCGTTATGTGCAGCCTCATACACAATCTGTAACATTACTACAGTGTCCTGATAATGAATACACATGAAATGCAGCCTGGACGTCATGTGTACTCAGAATCCTGACACTTCTGACTCTTTTTTTGTGAGATTCCGGCAAGTGAAACCAAATCTCACGAGATCACGGAGCTAAACGAGATTTGGTTTCACTTGCCGGAATCTCACAAAAAAAGATTCAGAAGTGTCAGGATTCTGAGTACACATGACGTCCAGGCTGGATGGTCATGTGTATTCATTATCAGGACACTGTAGTAATGTTAGGGCTTGTGTATGTAGCTGCACATAGTGATATAACTATATCGCTAGTGCAGTGTAAATGGAGTGCCGATTGGTCAGCGTCATGCACACCTCTGTACAACGCCCACTTGGTCGAAAGTAAAAGTACGCCCACTTGGGCATTAAGAAAGCTCCATAGCATAATCCAAAATCGCTCCTGACGTTGTGAAAAAAGATCGTTTTTTTAAATAAAAAGCATTACTGTCACCTACATTACAGCGCCCATCTCCTTATATAGGAGATAGGGCACTTATAATGTGGTGACAGAGTCTCTTTAACTGATGTAAGGGCGGTCAGCTTTCTTTCTCCAGTACACCCGAGTCCTCGACGCGCAGGTCACCAATTGATCCTACGTAACGACGGGGCGGGACTTTATTGAAATGACAATGGATTTAACCTCTTATCGCCGCAACCATTTTTTTGATTTTCATTTTCATTCTTTCCTATCCAACTTTCAAAAGCCATAACTTTTTAAGTTTTTACGTTGATAAAGCTGTATGAGGGCTTGATTTTTGCAGGACGAGTTGTAATTTTTCATGGCACCATTAATTGTACCATATTATGTACTAGGAAACTGGAAAAAAATCATTTGTGGGGTGGAATAGAAAAAAAAGAGATTCCTCCATTGTTTTTTGGTTTAGTTTATACGGCATTCACCATGCAATAAAAATGACATGTTAACTTTATTCTGCGAGTTAGTCCGATTACAGCGATACCGAATTGATATTTTTTTTTTATGTTGTACTAAAACAAAAAAAACTAATTGTTAAGAATAAAATTCGTTTTTTATTTTTCTCGTCAATTCAGCGCGCTGAATTTTTGCGGGATGAGTTGTAGTTTTTAATGGTACCATTTTGAGGTACATGCAAATTTTTGATCAGTTTTTTAAAAAAAAAATGTTTTTGTAGGAGATGGGGTGACCAAAAAACAGAGATTCTGGCGTTTACATTTTTGTAACAAATCCTAACGTATACATACCCCAAAATAGTAGATACGGAAAGTACAACGTTCCATAAAAAAATCAAGACCTCAAACTATACGTTCCAGATTGCCGACATGGAGAAAAAAAAGCCATGTGGGATCATAAAGGGGTTGTACAGAACTAGAAAAACATTGCTGCTTTCTTCAAGAAACCGCATCAAACCTGTTCGTGGCGCATTGGGCATCCTCGATACTACACCACAGTGTGGTGCGGACAGGTCTTCTATACTACACCACACTAGAGAGTTGACAGATCCCCTATACTACACCACGCAGATGAGCTGGCAGCTCCTCTATACTACACAAGAGAGAGCTGACAGATCCTCTATATCACACCACACAGGAGCGCTGACAGGTCATATATACTAAACCACACATGAGAGCTGACTGATCCTCTATACCAGACATGGGCAAACTACGGCCCGCGGGCCACATACGGCCCGTTAGGCTTTTTAATCCGGCCCGCCGAACTTGTCCAAATCATAGTAAAAACCTCCTTTTTTTTCCCCTTTCCCTGCAATGCCCACGTTTTCCCAATAGATGGCGCACTCAAAACACATTGACCGTTGTTAACTCCTTAACGCCGAAGGACGGATATATCCGTCCTCAGCAGCTGCTAGTTCGCGCAGGAGGACGGATATATCCGTCCTGTGATGGCGCGGGTACTGCCAGTGTACCCACGCGATCAGCGGCAGGAGCACGGCTGTTATACACAGCCTGGCTCCTGCTGCAACTGCCGGAATCGAAGCGCGCTCCGATTCCGGCAGTTTAACCCATTAAATGCCGCTGTCAATAGTGACAGCGGCATCTAATGTGTTTGACAGAGGGAGGGAGCTCCCTCTGTCACCCGATCGGCGCCCCCGCAAACAAATCGCGGGTCGCCGTCGGGTTTCCATGACAGCCGGGGGTCTAACAAAGACCCCCAGGTCTGTCTTCCGCAACTGCCTGTTTGGCGATGCCGGAGGCATGACCTAACAGGTTGCCTGTCAGTTTTACACTGACAGGCAATAATGCTTTGGTATACTAAGTATACCAAAGCATTATATATGCGATCGGCACATCGCATAGTGAAGTCCCCTGGTGGGACTTAAAAAAAAAATGTCAATCAGTTAAATAAAGTTTGTTGAAAAAAAATAAAATAATTACAGTCAAAATCAAATAAAACTACTTTTTTTGCCCAAAAAGTGGTTTTATTCAGTAAAAGTGTCAAAACAAAATCACACATACACATATATGGTATCCCCGCGATCATAACAACTTGACCAATAAAATGAACACATTAATGAAACCGCCGGATGTACGGCGTCCAAAAAACCCGCAAAAAACAACGGCAAAATTCTCTCTTTTCTCCCATTCCCCCCATAAAAAATAAAATAAAAGTTAATCTATAAGTCCTATGTACCCCAAAATAGTACTAATGAAAACTACGCATTGGCCCGCAAAAATCAAGCCCACATACGGTCACATCGACGGAAAAATAAAAAAATGACGGCTCTTGGAACGCGGCGATGCAAAAACAAGTAATTTTTTTCTAAAAGGGTTTTTATTGTGCAAACATAGGAAAACATATAAAACCTTTACATATTTGGTATCCTCGTAATCGTGCCGACCCGTAGAATAAAGGTAACATGTTATTTATGCTGCATAGTAAAGGGCATAAATTTATAACGTGAAAATTAATGCTGGAATAGCTGCTTATTTTCAATTCTCTCCTAAAATAAAGTTAATAAAAGTTAATCAATATATGCAATTACAAAATACAACTCGTCCCGCAAAAAACAAGCCCTTATACGGCTATGTCGACGTAATAAAAAAAAAGTTACGACTCTTGGAATGCGACCATGAAAAAACAAAAAATAATCCTTGGTCATTAACGTGCAAAATGGCCCGGTCATTAAGGGGTTAATGTGGCGCGTATTTCTCTTTATTTCACTTTAATTTTCACTTCGTTTCACGTCACCATTAAGCCCTTCGGTTTTCAAAGAGTACAATATCAGCCGTCACTTTGCCACGAAGCATGCAAACTATGCTAGCAAGCAGTCAACACAAGAACGGGCGGCTACTGCTCAGAGGTTGGCAGCTAATTTACAGAGTCAACAGAACTTTTTTCTTGATAAATCACAGTGCGTATGTTATTTTAATCTATTTACATTTCCTCCTCCCAGTATCTGCGAAATAGTATGTAAATGCCATATCTTGCATATTCCTTGAGACAAATTTATTAACTGATAAGGGCTATTTTTCACATTTGAAAGACAGTTAATAAATTGGGTTGTAGTGTTCTTACTGTGCTATGAGGTTTGCACACACTACATTTAATGCTTTAGTATATCCGGCCCAAACACTCCCTCCAAATGCTCCTGGCCCGGCCCCTCTGTCAAATTTTAGAACCCATTGTGGCCCGCGAGTCAAAAAGTTTGCCCACCCCTGCTCTATACTACACCACTCAGGACAGCTGACAGCTCCTCTATACTATGCCACACTGGAGAGCTGACAGATCCTGCATACTACACCACAAACTATTATGCTCTGATGTACTCCGCCCAGCTTGCATGTATCCTGATGTACTCTGAACAGATTACATATGCCCCACATTATAATCTGATATACCAGTAAACCCCCAAACAAACTACTACCAAGCAAAATCTGCGCTCCAAAAGCCAGATGGTGGACCTTCTGAGCCTGGCAGTGTGCCCAAAACAGCGAATTATGACCACATATGGGGTATTCCTTTACTCTGGAGAACCCACTTAACAATTTATGGGGTGTGTTTTAATTGGTACAAGCTGGGCACAACACATTGGGCACTGAAATGGCATATCTGTGGAAGAAAAAAATTCAATCTGCAACATCTATTGTGTACTAATTTTTGCAAAACACTTGTGGGGTCAAAATTCTCACTACACTTCTAGATGAATTCCTTGAGGGATGTAGTTTCCAAAATGGGGTAATTTTTCCGGGCTTTCCACCGTACTGGTACCTAAGCTCAATGCAACATGGTGTCAGAAAACTAATCTTGTAAAATCTCCGCTCCAAAAACCAAATTGCGTTCCTTCCGTTTAGAGTCTTGTTGTGTATCCAAATAGCCGTTTTCAACCACATATGTGGTATTGCCTTACTCGGGAGAAATTGCGTGACAAATTTTGGAGTGTCTTTTCTCCTGTATTCCTTGTGAAAATTTTAAATGTTGAGCTAAAACGACATGGTAGGGGATTCCTGGAGCAGAATCATTTGCCAGAGCATTGCCGACGATCAGGAGGAGCCACTGACATCACTGTCCATATAAAAAATGGGAACTCAGCACTGCGGTATTATGCAATAAGTGATATTTTATTTCACAAATAGCGAAAAGTAGTAATCCAAAAATAGGTTTAACGTTTCGGTCTATACATTCGACCTTCTTCAGACACGGATTACGTCCGGGGATATGGATATGCGGCGCTTGCGACCTTGCGACCTCGGTTGCTGTTAGGTAATGGATTACTATATGTGAAATAAAATATCACTTATTTCATAATACCTTGGAATGCTGTGTTCCCATTTTTTATACGTTGGCGTGGAAGCCTACTCACGCACCCTTGAAACACGGAGTGCTGCGGGATCAAGAAAGTACCACTGTCCATATATGGACAATGATGTCAGGGGCTCCTCCCGGAGTGGAATCCCCGGTTACAGCGTGGCCGATACTCTGGCTGGGGATTCCGCCCCTAGAGGGAGTCCCGATAGCGCTTCCATCCCCCTGTAGCTATTTATAGACGGGTGACACTATCTTTTAAGGGGGTTTGGCACTATCTACATGGGCACTGTGGCACTAAGTGGGCAGTGGAACTTTATAGTGGGCACTGGCACTAGGAGCAACTTTATACTGTATGGGGGCAGCTATGGGGCATTATACTGTATGAGGGCAACTAAAGGGGCAATATACTGTATGGTGGCAGCTAAAATGGAATTATACTGTATGGAGGCAGCTATGGGGACATTATACTGTATAGGCAGCTGTGGGGGCTTTATAGTGTATGGTGGCAGCTAATAAGGCACTATACTGTATGGGGGCAGCTATGGGCGCATTATACTGTATGGGGGCATTATACTGTATGAGGGCAGCTATGGGGGCATTATAGTGTATGAGGGCAGCTATGGGGCATTATACTGTATCGGGCAGCTATGGGTGCATCGTACCATATGGGGGCATCTGTGTGGGCATTATGCTGTATGGGGCAGCTATGGGGCATAATGCTGTATGAGGGAATTTGGGCATTATACTACATGGGGGCATCTGCATGGGCATTATGCTGTATGGGCCAGTTATGGGGCATTATGCTGTATGGGGGAATTTGTTTGGGCATTATACTGTATGGGGGCATCTGTGGGGATTATACTGTATGGGGGCATCTGTGTTGGCTTTATACTGTATGGGTGCATTTATGTGAGCATTATACTGTATGGGGGCAGGTATTTGGAGTTCTACTGTGTGGAAAGCACTATGGGAGCATGATACTGTGTGGGCTGAACCGGCTGTGATTTGGCAAGAATTCGGCAGGATTCGAAACGAGGATTGAAAGGGTAAAAACTTGCCACAGCACACGTAGCGCGCTGCATCGGTTGTCCCTCTTTGCATTACTTGAAAGTTGGGAGGTATGATAGAACCATATGATAAATATCTCCTACAGTACATGACTGTAATTTCCTTCCAGTAACTTACACTACAGGTGTCCTGAATTTTATCTACAGTTAGGTCCAGAATTATTTGGACAGTGACACAAGTTTTGCCATTTTAGCCGTTTACCAAAACATATTGAATATTTAGTTATATAATCAATATCGGCTTAAAGCGCAGACTCTCAGCTTTAATTTTAGGGCTTCACATCCTAATTTAAGGAAGGGTTTAGGAATTACAGCTCTTTAATATGTAGCTGCCTCTTTTTCAAGGGACCAAATTGGGTAATTGCCCAATTATCTCAAAAGCTATTTAATGGGCTGCATGGGCTATTCCCTCATTAATCCATCATCAATTAAGCAGGTACATGCTTGAAAAAAAAGATCTTGTGAACTCCAAAAGTCCTGGACGTCCATGGAAGACAACAGTGGTGGATGATCGCAGAATCCTTTCCATGGTGAAGAAAACCCCCTTCACAACATCTACCCAAGTGAAGAACACTCTCCTGGAAGTTGGTGAATCAGTATCTAAGTCTACCATAAAGAGAAGACTTCATGAGAGCAAATACAGAGGGTTCACCACAAGGTGCAAACCATTAGTCAAACTCAAAAATAGAAAGGCCGGATTAGACTTTGCCAAACAACATCTAAAGAAGCCAGCCAAGTTCTGGAACCGCATTCTTTGGACAGATGAAACTAAGATCAACCTGTACCAGAATGATGGGAGGAAGAAAGTAGGGAGAAGGCTTGGAACGGCTCATGATCCAAAGCACACCAGATCCTCTGTAAAATATGGTGGAGTCAGTATGATGGCATGGGCATGCATGGCTGCCAAAGGCACTGGGACACTAGTGTTTATTGATGATGTGACTGAAGACAGAAGCAGCAAGATGAATTCTGAAGTGTTCAGGGATATACTTTCTGCTCAGATTCAACCAAATACAGCAAGGTTAATTTTAAGGCAAAGGAGAGGAATATTCTGCAATGGCCATGTCAATCACCAGATCTCAACACGATCGAGCATGAATTTCACTTGCTTAAGACAAAACTTAAGGCAGAAAGACCCACAAACAAGCAACAACTGAAGACAGCTGCAGTAAAAGCCTGGCAAAGCATCACAAAGGAGGAAACCCAGCGTTTGGTGATGTCAATGGGTTCCAGACTTCAGGCAGTCATTGCCTGCAAAGGATTCGCTACAAAGTATTAAAAAAAAACATTTTATTTATGATAATGTTAATTTTTCCAATTACGTTTGAGCCCCTGAAATGAGGAGGCTGTGTAGAAAAATGGTTGCAATTTCTAAATGTTTCACAGGATATTTTTGTTCAACCCCTTCAATTAAACCTGAAAGTCTACACTTCAATTGCATCTCAAGTGTTTCATTTCAAATCCAATGTGGTGGCATGAAGAGCCCAAATCATGAAGATTGTGTCACTGTCCAAATAATTCTGGACCTAACTGTATGTATCTTAAGAAAATGGCTGCTAATGAATTTTCATAAGGGGGTTTTACCCCTCTTTAGGCCTCTTTTTAAACAGCTCATTCGTTTATCATGTCATGTACATCAGATGAATCTGATTGGTCAGAACGCTCACTCCTCACTTACTGAAAAAGAGACGTAAAAAAAAGTTAAATATATAATTTACTTGATTGTCCAGAACAGGATATATCATTAACTAATACTAATTACACCCTCAAAAATTGATGACAGGTACACTTTAAAAGGGAGCACAATAGAAGTGTTGTGCATAGCTGGTAGAGTAAGGCCCTATTCACACGACAGGAATTCCCGGCCGTGTGACGGCCGTTTTTTGAACGGCAGTAGGAACAATAGACCCCCAAGTGGAGCTATTCACATGGCCGATTTTTTGATGGCCGTCCAAAAAATGGAGCATGCCCTATTTTCGGCCATTCTCCCGGCCGTACGGCTCCCATAGAAGTCTATGGGGCCGTGTAAAGCACAGCTTTCACTCGGATGTGCTTTCTGCCGCTCATTCGCTCTCTTCTAGTCACAGTGCGAATTACATGTGAGGAGGAGGAGGAGGGTATTTTTTTGCTCCCTCTAGGAGTGTAATCCCCAATCACCGGCTACAGCACTGCCGAAGCTGTTGCCGTGGATTCCACTCGAGGAGAAGTCCCTAATTTCACGGTCTATATATGGACAGTCACGTCAGGGATTTCTCCTGGCGCGGTCGCCTACTCCTGAAACGGAATTCCCGATGCTGTGGCCAGTGTTTCTGCTCCAAGAGAAGACCCTGACTTCACTCTCCATATATGGGCACTACCCACATGGGGGGTCTGTGTGGCACTACCTAAAAAGGGGTTGTGTGGCACTACCTACAAGGCGGATGTGTGGTACTACCTACAGGGTGGCTGTGTGGCACTACCTGCAAGGTGCGCTGTGTGGCACTACCTACAAGGTGGGCTGTGTGGCACTACCTACAGGGGGCTGTGAGGTATTACCTACAGGGGGCTATGTGGTATTACCTACAGGGGGCTGCGTGGCACTACCTACAGGGAGGCTGTGTGGCACTACCTACAAGGAGGCTGTGTGGCACCACCTACAAAGGGAGCTGTGTGGCACTACCTACAGGGGGGCTGTGTGGCACTACCTATAGGTAGGCTGTGTGGCCCTACCTACAAGGGGGGCCCTGCCGTGGGAATAGAGCCTAAGCAATATTGTTAGAGGAATTTATGTATCTATCAATGAGATTCAAGGAGTCACCGGAACAAATTGAAGTATTGCGGCCTTTTATTCTCGTTAACGAGGAGACAAAGCAAAATCAGATTAAGTCATCTTTCAGCCTCTGTCTCCTGCTAACTTGCGCATCATGGTTTTTATACATGGGATAAACTTATTTCTTATTCAGCCAATTACAGACATACAACACCAGATACATCATTATAATTTTTCACACATTAGGTTCATAGGTGCCTTATCTCTCTTGGTAAGAATATTCCTGTAAGATGGGGGAGGCATTCCCACATGCATATTTGCCAACCTCCCATCTCACTCCCTGTGCTTTCTCTGCAAGCTTCGTATGGGAACCAACTAACTTTAATAACATGAAAACTTGTCTTAAAGGAACAATGAAGAACAAAAAGCACGGCGCCACATAGTGAGGTCAATTGGGTTAAGTAAGCTGCCGGTAGTTATATACCATGCTCACCCAGGTAATACTTGAATATAGTATTGGAAAGATGATCTTTAAGATAATCCACAAGTGCTGCTGCCAAGATCCAAATCGGTTAACCATATGGTCACCGCTTGGTAAGATAATTGAAGAAAAGTGAAAAAGGGAGGATCTTGTAAGGCGCTGCTACGTGGCTGTTGGAAAATACTGGCAATGGTATAGGAAATGATAAGAAAAATATCTATTTATTGTAAACAATGGTGGCTACGCGTTTCAACGCTGTACCAGCGTCTTCCTCAGGCCGTTAAACATTACATACAATACAGCTTCTTATATATCGTCGGGTATTTGGGTTCAAAGGGAGAAAAAGCCGCCAAGAGGAGAAAAGGTCAAAGTGTGACCGTGACGTCATAAACAGCATTTACGATGAAAAATTTAAAACAAGTTAGTTTTCGTGAAAGCTAAAAGAAGGGATGACAGTCATTACAATACCTTATAAAATATTATATAAAAGAAATCTGGGTTATAATAACAAACATCAATTGTACAATGGTTAGAAAAATGACCAGCTGAGAGATCAATAAAAAGGAATACACTATATCTATAAAGCATGTTTAGTTAATGAAGAAAATGTAATAAAAATGTAAAATTGAATATGAATAATATTAAATAACTTACTATATAATGGAAACATACGAATGGATGTTTCCAAAGGAGAGGCGAGGTGCTGCTGGTTGCCGGGCTATTTGGAGGACGCTGATAAGCGTCTCTGTAGTCTAGGCAACCACAGTGGCTATGGAAGCCGAGAGGAGTCAAAAAGACATCCACACTGGCACAGAAAGCTGCGGATCGGTAAGCCATAAAAAAAAATGTTAGTTAGAAGTTGTATGTGTATGAATCTATTTATAGCATCACATATTGTACGATGGTATTGTTTGACAGTACATATTGTAGTTCAGACAAATTAACTGACTCAAATGATCAAATAAAGTGTAATAGGACTGTATTTACATTAAAGTTTTCATGTATTAGTGTAATCAAAGTTTCAAAGCTTATCTATTTTCTTCAATGAGAAGTTTACAGATATACTTATAGTTAAACAGTGTTTATGAAAATTGAAAGCTTTTATATTACTGTCAAATAGAGTGGATCACCCGTACGCAAAAATGGATAGAGAGTGTATAAATAAACATCAGTCCAATGATGATTCTGAAATCTCATTGAGACCTCCTGGATTTAATGTTTGCAGCTTAAAGATCCAGTAATTCTCCCTTTGTTTAAGGCCTCATGCACACGACCGTAAAAACACCCGTTATTGCGGGTCGTAATTACGACCCGCAATAACGGGCCCATAGACTTCTGTTAGTCACGGGTACCTTTTCGTTTTCTCATGGGAAGGTGACCGTGCCGTTAAAAAAATAGAACATGTTCTATTTTTTCATTTTACGGGCCGTGCTCCTATACTTTATAATGGGAGCACGGCTCGCAAAAGCGTCCGGCTGCCCGTGGCCGGCCGTGCCCGCGCATGCTCGTAATTACGAGTCGTAATTACGAGCACGGTCGTGTGCATGAGGCCTTAGTTTGTTGAATCTATTGGGAACATCAGATTGAATATGTTCAATGGGAGTGATGTTAATTGTCTCAAATGGTCGGTTATGTGCAGAGGCACAATGCCGAGAGTGACCATGTTTAAGGAAGCCTGTATTAACGTTAAAGGACGGGTGTCGCGGAAATTTTTTTTTTTATATAATATTGCTTTTAGTATGTTATTAAAATACATTTATTTATTTGTGTGTTTGTGTTTTTCTTTTTTCTAACTTTTACTTCACTATGGGGGCTGCCATTTTGTTTTTAATCTCTGTATGTGTCGATTAACATGGAATACGGCAGCTACAGTGCATAGGAGTCAATGAACGGGAGCCGTTCCATTGACTTTGCTCTCTGACTCTGTACTGCGCAGACGCAGGTCAGAGTCACACAGAGCAGAGCAGCTGTTTGCAGGGAGAAAGCAGGCGCCATACTGAGGACCAGCTGCACTGCAGGTAAGGTCTGTGTCTCTGCATGTCCCACTCTCTATCTCACAGACCCCCGCTCTCGTGACCCCCGACGGGCCCCCCACCCGACGGCCCCCCCATGGCCCCCCCCCGTAACGCCCCCCCCCCTAACGCCCTCCCCCCTTGTATGAAGGACACATGATGCAACTGTACTGGGAAAGCCCTGAACGATAAATCTCTAGTTGTGCTGAGACTGTTTGGGAATGTGACTAATGAGCCTCTCAGTCTCAGCACAACTAGAGAGATTTTACGTTCAGGGGTCTGGGAAAGCTGGGTGACCACCATTGCCCCTCCTACTGGAGTGTGAGAGGTTCATTAGTCACATCCCCAAACACACTCCAGTAGGAGGGGTAATGGTGGTCACCCAGCTTTCCCAGACCCCTGAATGATAAATCTCTCTAGTTGTGCTGAGACTGAGAGGTTCATTAGTCACATTCCCAAACAGTCTCAGCACAACTAGAGAGATTTACCGTTCAGGGGTCTGGGAAAGCTGGGTGACCACCATTACCCCTCCCACTGGAGTGTGAGAGGTTCATTAGTCACATCCCCAAACACAATCCAGTAGGAGTAATGGTGGTCACCCAGTTTTCCCAGACCCCTGAACGATAAATCTCTCTAGTTGTGCTGAGACTGAGAGGTTCATTAGTCACATTCCCAAACAGTCTCAGCACAACTAGAGAGATTTACCGTTCAGGGGTCTGGGAAAGCTGGGTGACCACCATTACCCCTCCCACTGGAGTGTGAGAGGTTCATTAGTCACATCCCCAAACACACTCCAGTAGGAGTAATGGTGGTCACCCAGTTTTCCCAGACCCCTGAACGATAAATCTCTCTAGTTGTGCTGAGACTGAGAGGTTCATTAGTCACATTCCCAAACAGTCTCAGCACAACTAGAGAGATTTACCGTTCAGGGGTCTGGGAAAGCTGGGTGACCACCATTACCCCTCCCACTGGAGTGTGAGAGGTTCATTAGTCACATCCCCAAACACTCCAGTAGGAGGGGTAATGGTGGTCACCCAGCTTTCCCAGACGCAGATATAACCAGGAAAGGGCTGGATGGACGGGCTGAGGATGCACAAGGTTTTTGGTGATCCCCCTCTGTCATGTGATCAGACCTAGGTTACCGATTCATCAGACGGGGTTCATGTGACTATTAGGCCTCATTTACACGAGCGTGTGCGTTTTGCGCACGCAAAAAAACGCAGCGTTTTGCGTGAGCAAAAGGCACTTGACAGCTCCATGTGTCATCAGTATATGATGCACGTCTGCGTGATTTTCGCGCAGCCGCCATCATAGAGATGAGGCTAGTCGACGTCAGTCACTGTCCAGGGTGCTGAAAGAGTTAACTGATCGGCAGTAACTCTTTCAGCACCCTCGACAGTGAATTCCGATCACCATATCGAGTAACCTGTTAAAAAAAAAAGAGGTTCGTACTTACAGAGAACTTCCCGGCCGTTGCCTTGGTGACGCGTCCTTGGTGACGCGTCCTTGGTGACGCGCCTCTCTTGACATCTGGCCCCACCTCCCTGGATGACGCAGCAGTCCATGTGACCGCTGCAGCCTGTGCTTGGCTTGTGATTGGCTGCAGCTGTCACTTGGACTGAATTGTCATCCCGGGAGGTCAGACTGGAGGAAGAAGCCGGGAGTTATCGGTAAGTCAGAACTTTTTTTTTTTACACGTTCACGTATATTGGGATTGGAAGTCACTGTCCAGGGTGCTGAACCAGTTTAACTCTTTCAGCACCCTGGACAGTGACTGTCTCCTGACGTCGCGTACTGGAACATTTTTTGCCGGGTTCGGTCAAAACGAGTTCGGCCGAACCCGGTGAAGTTCGGTTCGGTTCGGACGGTTCACTCATCTCTAAGACACTCCGTTTGGATGTTAGTAAACAGAAAAGCACGTGGTGCTTTTCTGTTTACATTCAGCGTTTGACAGCTCTTGCGCGAATCACGCAGTTCGCACGGAAGTGCTTCCGTGCGACCTGTGTGGTTTTCACGCACCCATTGACTTCAATGGGTGCGTGATGCGCGAAAAACGCAGAATTTTAGAACGTTGTGAGTTTTTTTCAGTGCACTCACGCTGAGCAAAACTCACGTCTGCATGCCCCCATAGACTTGTATAGGTCCGTGCGACCAGCGTGAAAAGCACGCGAGTCGCACGGACGTATATCACGTTCGTGTAAATGAGGCCTAACTCTGTCCATAACAAGAGACAGTGCACTCAGGACAAGCCCTACCCTCATGCCGTAGTTGTGTGGTTCTGTCTGCAGTGATGGCGGTGGGTGGCTCTGACAACCGCCTCCCCTGTCGGGTCATCTCAGGACAGAAGGGGTGTCCGGATTGGAGAAACAGAGCCGCACCTGTCCTCAGGTTGTGTCTGGTATTGCAATTCACCTCCATTGAAGTGAATAGGACAGAGCTGTAATACCACACACGACCTGAGGACAGGTGCGGCGCCATGTTTTCCTGGACGACCCCTTTAAGACTTTTCCCGTGTGTGTGTGTGTGTGGCAGAGCGGAGTGTGCACGGGCGCCGCTGATACTTCATAGCCGCTTATCAGCTGTTTTGAAGAATCAGCGGCGAGCACCCCCCCCCCACACACACACACACACAAATCCCCCCAAACACGCAAAATCAAGTGTAATCAAGCGTTTTTTTATGTGTTTTTTTGCACGTGAAATGTCCAAAAAAAAAAACGTGTCAAATACACGGCGTGTGAACCGGTCAACGACATATTTTCAGGCGTAAACGAGGCATTTTACGCCTCGATTTACGCCTGAAAACACGGCTCCAATACGTCGGCAAACATCTGCTCATTCATTTAAATGGGTTTGCCGATGTACTGTGCCGACGACCTGTAATTTTACGCGTCACTGTCAAATAACAGCCTCGGCAAAGAAGTGCAGGACACTTCTTGGGACGTAATTTGATCCATTTTTCATTGAATTCAATGAAGAACAGCTCCAAATTACGGCTGTAATTGACGCCTCGCAAAGCGCGAGTACGAGCAATTATGTCTGAAATGACGGAGCGGTTTTCTCTTGAAAACAGCACCGTAATTTCAGACGTAAATGTTTTCAGCTGAAAAATCGGAAGCAGAATGCCTACAAGCATCTGCCCATTGGTTTCAATGGGAAATACGGCGTTCTGTTCCGACAGGGCGTTTTTTACGTGGTAGTTTTCCAAAAACGGCACGTAAAAAGACGCTCGACCAAAATGAAGTGCGCATCACTTCTTGGGACATTTTTGGAGCCGTTTTTCATTGACTTTATAGAAAAACAGCTCCAAAAACAGCCCTTAAAAAACGCGAGTTTGATTAAAAAATGGCTGAAAATCAGGAGCCGTTTTCCCTTTGTTTAGTAAGCGTGTGAACATACCCTTAGCCTTTTGGTGTGTCCTATAACTTCTTCCAGCTGCAGAATCACACCTGTCATCCAATATAGGGCTGATGGACAGATTGAAGTTACTGATGATATGCAAAATTTTATGTGTGCAGCACTCTATGGGGATTGCACTGAGAGGAGGAAGACCCCACATCTCAGGCTTATTGAGAACGGTCCTGTCCTCCTTCTGGGCGCAGGGTAAACAGATGTAGGACGTATGTCTGTGGCTCCTGTGACTTAAAATTGTTTGCAAACATCCCCAAACCTCACTTGAAGCCGTGCCCTCCGAGCCTCCCACAGTTGAAAAGTATTGATAACCAGATAAGACAGTATTTGGAGGCCGGGGTACTGAAGGAATGTGTATGTTCTTATAATAAGCCCCTCTCCCTAAGAATGCAAAAAAAAAAAAAAACTTTGTACCTTCCGTCTTGTATCTGTGTAGTAGCAGCAGCTGCTCTTCTCAAAGACAAGACAACAGACATAGTGCTAAGATTAGCCTCTAGTTCTCAGGGTGCCCCATGCTGTTAGTGAGATTCTTCATCAAGCACTAAGCACATGTCTACTAAGTATAAGACCAGTCTCATCACCCCATATAAAACTAACCATACATTGATGTACAGTGTTAAACCCTACTACATTGCTTCCGCAGGGTTCAACAAAGGAGGAAGAGAAGGATACATGGTCAATGGGGGACTTGAGAGGGAATGGGACAAGTCGCAGGAAATAGTAGACAGTGAATTTCCAGCCTGGTGGGAAATTGATTTCTCAGCACATTTGATTCCCCAGTACCCAGATCATCAACATAATTGTCTTGAATGCCAATAGAGATAAAAACATTAAAAAATATGTAACAAAGGATCCAATATCTAATAAAGCTTTTGAGTTTCTTTTGTAGATGGTTCCAGGTACCACCATGAAGGATGCTACAAGACTGGGTGTATACTGTCACCACTGAAACAGAGGTAATAAAGTAACAACCACTCCCATCCTCCGTGTCAGCACAGGAGGTGGAGGTGAAGGTACTCGCTGAGGTGTGTAGACTGGCTGAAGGTAAAACCACAAATATATATATACTGACTCTAGATATGCTTTTGGTATTGCACATGATTATGGCCTAATCTGGAGGAGCAGAGATTTTGCTGGATCCACGGGTAGACCCATAATGTTGAGAGAGTGAGAGAACTGT
The DNA here is from genome assembly GCF_050947455.1 of Rhinoderma darwinii. Taxonomy (NCBI): domain Eukaryota; kingdom Metazoa; phylum Chordata; class Amphibia; order Anura; family Rhinodermatidae; genus Rhinoderma; species Rhinoderma darwinii. The sequence continues at coordinate 568,367,031 of NC_134687.1, read as the reverse complement.
TTGAGGCTCTGACACTGCCAAAGCAGGTAAATATACGTAAAGTGCAAGCTCTTACTAAAATGCAAGCTACCCCCGAAGCGAGGGGAAATAGACTAGTAGACAAGGCTGCGAAAGCTGCGGCTCTCATGTCCCTCATAGAGGAGGACGTAGTATTCTTGACCAGCATAGTATCTGGTCCCATAGACATGATAATATTAAGTAGACTACAAAGTCAAGCCATATAAGAGGAAAAAGGACATTGGCAGACAAAAGGTGCCAGTGAAGGGGAGGATGGAATATGGAAGGTGGGTAACAGGATGTGCCTACCCAGAGTCCTCTTCCCCATGATAACCCAACTAGTGCACGGACCAATGCAGGTGTCAAGAGAAGGAATGTGTGCAATGGTGACCAAATGGTGGGTACCCCCGAGGTTCCAGCAAGTGCTGCTGCCTGATTTGTCCAGAGGTGCATGATATGTGTCTGCCATAACATAGGCAAAACTGTGCAGGTTGCAAAAAGGCATATGGTAAAGGCGGCCCACCCATATCAGCGATTGCAGATTGACTCAGTTACCAAAGGTGGGACAGTATGAACATGTACCAGTCTGTGTAGATCTGTTCTCTGGGTGGCCTGAGGCGTGGCCAGTAACGTGGGCCACAGCAATAGTAAAAGATGGCTCTCAGAAGTAGTATGTAGATATGGGGTCCCTGAGACAATAGAAAGTGATAGAGGAATTCCCTTTACTGGAGAGGAACTCCAAGACATCCTGCAGGTCCTGGGTATAGAGCTGCTTTTCACACCCTGTATCCCAAGAGCAATGGGAAGGTAGAAAGGTGGAATGGGACTTTAAAGAGGCTCTGTCACCAGATTTTGCAACCCCTATCTGCTATTGCAGCAGATAGGCGCTGCAATGTAGATTACAGTAACGTTTTTATTTTTAAAAAACGAGCATTTTTGGCCAAGTTATGACCATTTTTGTAATTATGCAAATGAGGCTTCCAAAAGTCCAAGTGGGTGTGTTTAAAAGTAAAAGTCCAAGTGGGCGTGTATTAGGTGCGTACATCGGGGCGTTTTTAATACTTTTACTAGCTGGGCGCTGTGAAGAGAAGTAACATCCTCTTCTCTTCAGAACGCCCAGCTTGTGACAGTGCAGATCTGTGACGTCACTCACAGGTCCTGCATCGTGACGGCCACATCGGCAGCAGAGGCTACAGTTGATTCTGCAGCAGCATCAGCGTTTGCAGGTAAGATCGACTTACCTGCAAACGCTGATGCTGCTGCAGAATCAACTGTAGCCTCTGGTGCCGATGTGGCCGTCACGATGCAGGACCTGTGAGTGACGTCACAGATCTGCACTGTCACAAGCTGGGCGTTCTGAAGAGAAGAGGATGTTACTTCTCATCAGAGCGCCCAGCTAGTGAAAGTATTAAAAACGCCCCGATGTACGCACATAATACACACCCACTTGGACTTTTACTTTTAAACACACCCACTTGGACTTTTGCAAGCCTCATTTGCATAACTACAAAAATGGTCATAACTTGGCCAAAAATGCTATTTTTTTTTAAATAAAAACGTTACTGTAATCTACATTGCAGCGCCTATCTGCTGCAATAGCAGATAGGGGTTGCAAAATCTGGTGACAGAGCCTCTTTAAAGTTAAAAATCCAGAAGGTCATGGCTGAAACCCATAAACCCTGGACTGAGTGCATGCCCATTGCCCTCTGACCTCACCAGTTATGTGGGAGCTCTGGAGAAACAGATCACGCAGATGTATAAATATGTTTATGATTCCATTCCAGAACCTAAGCGAAAGGAGGACATTGTATACAGCCGGGGGCTGGGCGTGTTTAAAGAGACACCGTAAAGCACTAGAGCCTCACTGTGACGTCCGCACCAAGTCCAGCTCACACTTCCACATCCGTTACATTGGAAGGAAAGAACTTGGACACGCCGGTCACTGCTGAAAGGTCCTCAATCACGATGATGAACTATGAGTCTCGTCAAGCTCCAGCTGACCACCATCTTCTCCGTCATCTCTACTTTACCTATTGTCTAAATGATGAGCTAGAAGAAGAGTTTAATGACAAGTTTATCAAACATCAAGTGATATCAGCATTGACTACTGTTGTTTATGTCTCCATTCAAAAACGATTCCAGATCTGAAGATAGATGAGGTTATTGCCTTGGCCTTGCAGTCCCATCTCTTTTCCCTAGCGCTTAACCCTTACACTCCTGGAGTTGTTCCTCTTGTAATAGCAGCGGGGGTATTGGTTCCCTGTCTGTTTAAACCGTGTAAGATATTCAAAGAGGGAAGCGCTGTGGAAAACAGATCTCAGGCCAGGAATACAGCCGTCCATGATTGGATGTTACCCCAATGACAGTGTGTGATGTGTAAACATGGGTCAGGTTAATAAAAATTACAAGTTGTTTGATGCTGTAAACCTCACCGGCTGTGAGGGAAGAGACACAGAATATGTATAGTCTGAGGATAAGAGCAACTGGCAGCTCCTAGTGCTCAGAGACAGCTAGAAAATGGTTAAACGCAGGGTCTAGGGGGTGCAATACGAGGTAATCTAACTAATAAAGGGGGTGGCATCGATGAATGCCACCGGACGGGACATGATCTTGTTCTCCTGGATTGCAGGAGTGTTAAATCACTCCAGGGATGTGCTTCAACCCAACATGTATGTCATATATGTGGGTACGAGGCATATAAGTGGTTGCCACCCGGGAGGCCAGGAGTATGTACCTTAGCAAGGATACAACCAGCTACTTGGGTATGGGAAGATAAAGATTTCCCCTATGGTAATGTTCCCCAACACGTTATTAAAAAGCGGAGTACAAAAGAAGGCGAGGCCATTAGTACATGTACCATGGCAGGAAAAGTTCGGCCTAGCATTAACACTTTCAGGCTTATCTATAAAGAATGCTCACAATATAGAAAGATTGGCCAAGCTATTTGATAATGTAACTGATTATATATTTGATAGTTTAAACATAACATCAGCCATCATAGGACAATTAGTCTTAGTAACCAACCAACACACTATGGTACTTAATTATTTAACTGCATCACAAGGGGGTATGTGTCAAATTGTTGGACCAGCCTGTTGCCATTATGTAGATCCCTCAGGACTGGTACAGGTAAAGCATGACATAGAACAAGCCCAGAAGGTAAAGGAAGAATTTAGGAAAGCTAATTCTAAAGAGGACTGGAATATTGATTGGCCCGACTGGCTGAGCTGGTTAAACCCAGCCAATTGGTTTAAAGGAATTGGAGGCTGGGTTTCGGGTATAACTCATGTGGCTGTACAGGTATTAGTTTTTGTTTTGCTGGGATATATTTTGTTTAAACTTGTAATATGGTTGATTACAAAAATAACAAAAATCAAGAGAACAACACAGGATATTAAAGTTCATGTGGTCCAGACCACCCACCACCCTAAGAACCGAGGTGGGAGGAAACATTCAGAGCCACCTGTTTACGTGACACTAAATGCTTCCGCACCTGATAAAGTTATCTGTCAAGCTGTAGAAAACCACCAAGATAGATGGTAATGCCCGAATTGTGAACCCTGTAATTCCCTAAATCTTCAGGTGTGTACAGTATGTAACGCTGTGCACTCACCTATTGCTAGACACGTATCCTGAGTATTCGTTTCGCAGTGAATGGCATTAAATGCCCTGGTTTAGGGGAGCTAACCAGAACGTAATCTCGAACGAATATTCTAATACATGGCTAAGCAATTTTATGTTCAAAAGAAGGGAATTGTCAAAAATATTTTAATTATCTTTATATGTGTGAACATAAAAGTGCTATAGACAGTTGTCACTGGAGTTCACAGATCTGCTGACACAAGAGCCTACAGGGGGGATGAGTATTCTATTCTAAGGCTTCGGCCACATGACCTAATGACCTTGTAATCAGCTGATACAAGGGCTGACATGACAAAACCCCAAAACACTTGCAATCCATTTAAACTAAATATATATGTTAAGATAAGCTTGGAACTCTATGTTTTACCATATGTGGTATGTATATGTGTAAGCATGAGGGTAACACCTTCTCTCTCTTCATTATAAATAGAGATGAGCGAACCGGGACAACCGAACCCGGTTTCGGTCCGAACTTCCGGAAAAGTTCGGTTCGCAGCGAATCCGAACTTCACCGGGTTCGGCCGAACCCGTTTTGACCGAACCCGGTCAAAAATATTATACAAATCGGCAGCCACTTGTCTCTATCAATCACTGATAGAGAAAAGAGGCTGCTGATTAAAAATAAAATAAAAAGCATTTCATACGTACCTGGTCGTTGTCTTGCGGACGAGTCTCTCTTCTTCCTCCAGTCCGACCTTCTTTTCTGACGCGGCAGCCTGTGATTGGCTGCAGAGGCCTCTGCAGCCTGTGATTGGCTGCAGAGGTCTCTGCAGCCCGTGATTGGCTGCAGAGGCCTCTGCAGCCCGTGATTGGCTGCAGCGCTCACATGGGCTGCATCGTCATCAAGGAATGTCGGGCCGGATGTCGCGAGGGACGCGTCACCAAGGCAACGGCCAGGAGACCGGACTGGAGGAAGCAGGGAGTTCCCGGTAAGTGTGAACGTCTTTTTTTTTTTTACAGGTACTCTATATTGTGATCGGTAGTCACTGTCCAGGGTGCTGAAACAGTTACTGCCGATCAGTTAACTCTTTCAGCACCCTGATGAGTGACTATTTACTGACGTCGCCTAGCAACGCTGCCGTAATGACGGGTGCACACATGTAGCCACCCGTCATTACGGGGCCTCATGCACACGACCGTAAAAACACCCGTTATTAAGGGTCGTAATTACGACCCGAAATAGCGGGCCCATAGACTTCTGTTAGCCACGGGTACCTTCCCGTTTTCTCACGGGAAGGTGCCCGTGCCGTTAAAAAGATAGAACATGTTCTATTTTTTTATTTTACGGGTCGTGCTCGTAATTACGACTCGTAATTACGAGCACGGCCGGCCGCTTTTACGAGCCGTGTTGTCATTATAATGGTATGTTCACACGACAGCGTCCGTTACGGCTGAAATTACGGGGATGTTTCCGCCTGAAAACATCCCCGTAATTTCAGCCGTTATGGCATATGCAGGCGCTTGAACGCCGCGTCCATTACGGACGTAATTGGCGCTGCTATTCATTGGAGTCAATGAATAACGGCTCCAATTACGGCCAAAGAAGTGACAGGTCACTTCTTTGACGCGGGCGTCTATTTACGCGCCGTCATTTGACAGCGGCGCGTAAATTACGCCTCGTGTGAACAGACAAACGTCTGCCCATTGCTTTCAATGGGCAGATGTTTGTCAGCGCTATCGAGGCGCTATTTTTGGACGTAATTCGGGCAAAAACGCCCGAATTACGTCCGTAATTAGTGAGTGTGAACATACCCTGTGTTCACACGCACTAATTACGGATGTAATTCGGGATTTTTTGCCCCGAATTACGCCCGAAAATATCCGTGGAACTACTGTCCCGTACTGTAATCATGATTACAGTACGGGATAGTTGTCCTGCAGAGAGGCAGGGACTCAGCATCGTATATAACTATGATGCTAGGAGCCCGGCTCCCTGCACTGTGTTCGGTCCGGTACTTGCGGCCGAAATACGTCCGTCAATTACGGACGTAATTAGTGTGTGTGCACATACCCTTAGGGTATGTTCACACGGCCTATTTACGGACGTAAATCGGGCGTTTTTGCCCAGAATTACGCCCGAAAATAGCGCCTCAATAGCGCTGACAAACATCTGCCCATTGAAAGCAATGGGCAGACGTTTGTCTGTTCACACGAGGCGTATATTTACGCGCCGCTGTCAAATGACGGCGCGTAAATAGACGCCCGCGTCAAAGAAGTGACCTGTCACTTCTTTGGCCGTAATTGGAGCCGTTATTCATTGACTCCAATGAATAGCAGCGCCAATTACGTCCGTAATGGACGCCGCATTCAAGCGCCTGCACATGCCGTTACGGCTGAAATTACGGGGATGTTTTCAGACGGAAAAATCCCCGTAATTTCAGCCGTTACGGACGCTGTCGTGTGAACATACCCTAAATTTTATAGCAGCACGGCCCGTAAAATAGAAAAATAGAACATGTTCTATTTTTTTAACGGCACTGGCACCTTCCCGTGAGAAAACGGGAAGGTACCCGTGGGTAACAGAAGTCTATGAGCCCGTTATTGCGGGTCGTAATTACGACCCACAATAACGGGTGTTTTTACGGTCGTGTGCATAATGGGAGCACGGCTTGGAAAAACGACCGGCTGCCTGTGGCCGGCCGTGCTCCTCTCCTGAAATACTCTGTGCTGCCTTAAACTCTGTGGACAGGTCAGGATCCTGTTTCTTTTAAATGCTGCTAGGGAACCCGCTCGATCCACTATATAAGGCTGCGCTACAGTGCAGCATTTAAAAGAAACAGGATCCTGACCTGTCCACAGAGTTTAAGGCAGCACAGAGTATTTCAGGAGATGAGCGTGCAGATTCAGTGCTGCTGTGAACTCTGCTCTTACCATTACGTAGCTCTCAGTCTGTTATCTCTCCTCCACTCCTGTCCTCAATAACACCTTCACATGATTGGCAAGTCACCACCCCGCACAAGATTCGCACGCTCATCTCCTGAAATACTTTGTGCTGCTGTGAACTCTACTCTTACCATTACGTGGTGACTTGCCAATCATGTGAAGGTGTTCTTGAGGACAGGAGTGGAGGAGAGGTAACAGACTGAGAGCTACGTAATGGTAAGAGCAGAGTCCACAGCAGCACTGAATCTGCACGCTCATCTCCTGAAATACTCTGTGCTGCCTTAAACTCTATGGACAGGTCAGGATCCTGTTTCTTTTAAATGCTGCACTATAGCGCAGCCTTATATAGTGGATCGAGCGGGTTCCCAAGCAGCATTTAAAAGAAACAGTGTGTGTGTTTGGGTATGTGTCTTTGTCTGTTTTTGTTTTTATATGTGTGTTTGTGTTTATGTGTGTTTGTGTATATATGGGTGTGTTTGTGTATATGTGTTTGTGTATATATATGGGTGTATGTGTATATGTTTGTGTGTAGATGTTTGTGTGTGTGTGTTTTTGTATATGTGTGTGTTTGTGTATATGTGTGTATATGGGTGTGTTTGTGTATATATGGGTGTGTTTGTGTATATATATGGGTGTATTTGTATATATGTTTGTGTGTAGATGTTTGTGTGTGTGTGTGTGTTTATATATGTGTTTGTGTATATGGGTGTGTGTATATGTGTGTGTTTGTGTATATGTGTGTGTTTGTGTATGGTTGTTTGTGTGTGCGTGCGTGTATATATGTGTGTAGGTGAGTAGAAGTATTGTTATTGTTCACATTGATAACTGTTTTTTTATGTTGTTGCAGATTTTGAAGTACCGATTGGACTACATCTTCGATTCGTTGGACTACTGCGTAGATCTACGTTTTTTTAAAATTTTAATAAAATGGTTAACGAGGGTTTTGTTGGGGATTTCTTATTTCAATAAAAAAGAATTGTCTTTGTGGTTTTTTTTAAACTTTATTAGTGCCTAGATAATGGCAGTTGGCTGATTGACAGCGTCCATTATTAAGGCGGTACTTAGTGTTAGCGGATGCAGAGGCTAGCACTAACCACCCATTATTACCCCGGTACCCACCACCACCAGGGGTGCCGGGAAGAGCTTGGTACGATCCAGTACCCGACCATCTGTTGTGATGGTCGGGTACTGGGGCGGCCGTAGGCTGGTATTATGAGGCTGGGAAGGGCCAAAAACAGTGGACCTTCCCACCCTTGTAATGCTAGGCTGCTGCTGCTGTGTTGTATCGGGCTGGTTATAAAAATGGGGGGGACCCCACGTCGTTTTTTTTTTAAATTTAACAAATTTAACAATAGACGGGTCCCCCACATTTTTAATAACCAGCCATATACAAGGCCGCAGCAGTCTGGCATTACATGGGTGGGAAGGGCCACTGGTTTTGTCCATTCCCAGGCTAATAACACTGTGTTGTATGTGGCTGGTTATGATAAATTGGGTGGAACCCCATGTCTTTTTTTAAAAAAAAAAAATAATAAAAAAAAAATGACGTGGGGTCCCCCCCACTTTTATACCAGCCAGATACAACACAGCAGCAGCAGCCTAGCATTACAAGGGTGGGAAGGTCCACTGTTTTTGGCCCTTCCCAGCCTAATACCAGCCTGCGGCCGCCCCAGAGCCCGACCATCACAACAGATGGTCGGGTACTGGATCGTACCTGGCTCTTCCCGGCACCCCTGGTGGTGGTGGGTACCGGGGTAATAATGGTGGTTAGTGTTAGCCTCTGTACCTGCTAACACTAAGCCTCGTCTTAGTAATGGATGTTGTCACTCAGACAGCGGCCATTACTAAAGTGGTAATAATAAAATTTGAAAAGAAAAAGACAAAGATATAGATAAAATATTTTATTGAAATAAAGCACCCCCAACACAACCCTCATTAACCATTTTATTGTAGAAAAAAAAACCGTCATCGAAGTAGTCCTCGAAACCGACGTAGTCCAAACACCAAACCTGTAAAAAAAATGAAATAAAACATGTCGTAGGCTTAGATTCAGTTTAATGTGTGATACTGACTGTTATACCATGTATAGAAGCCTGCCGCGAAGTTGACTTAGATACAGGGCGCCAGCAGACAGTATCATACATGGCCATACAGACATGTATACAAACAAACATACATACATGCAAACTATCATACATACATGCATACACACACACATGAAACCATACATACAAACATGCAAAGATACATACATATATACAAGCATGCACAAATATACATGCAAACATAATTACATACATGCACATATATATAAACATACATGCAAAAATAAAAACATGCAAACATACATGACAACATACATACATACATGCAAACATACATACATACAAACAAACATGTATACATACATGACAACATACATACATGACAACATACATACATACATGCAAATATACATTCATGCAAACATACATAAATGCAAACATACATACATGCAAATATATACATGCAAATATACATACAAACATGCACATATATACATACATGACAACATACATACATGACGACATACATACATACATACATACATAAAATGCAAACATACATACATATATTCATGCAAACATACATGCAAATATATACATGCAAATATACACATACATGCCAACATACATACATACATACATACATACATACATACATACATACATGCAAACATACACACATGCAAACATACATACATGCAAATATACATACAAACATACATGCACATATATACATACATACATGACAACATACATGCATACATGACAACATACATACATGCAAACATACATTCATGCAAACATACATACATACATGCAAACATACATTCATGCAAACATACATACATGCAAACACACATGCACATATATACATACATACATGACAACATACATACATACATACATGCCAAAAAAAATAATAATACGTTCATACTTACTTTCCTCCTGTCCGGGCTCCAGCGATGACGTTTCATCCATGTCGCCGCTGCAGCCTGTGATTGGCTGCAGAGGCGGTCACGTGGGATGAAGCGTCATCCTGACGTGCGTGACCGCCACTACAGCTTGTGATTGGCTGCAGCGGCGAAAGGGATGAAACGTCATCGCTGGAGGCCGGACAGGAGGAAAGTAAGTACGAACGTATAATTTTTATTTTTTTATTACATTTAAATGGTATTTTCCGCGCGCCGAGCATGTACTGTGAAGGTTGCTGAAAGAGTTAGTGCAGCCCATTAACTCTATCAGCACCCGAGACAGTAGCATGCTCGGCGCACGTAAGTGACAGGTTCGGTCCGAACTAGTTCGGTCCGAATCGAACTTTTTTGTGAAATTCGGCGAACTAGCCGAACCGAACTTTTGAAAAGTTCGCTCATCTCTAATTATAAATAAAGATGGATCTGCCCCCCCATGGCAGAGACTGTTTGAACACTGAAGCTGCGTGTCATGGTCTCTCTCCGGCCGGCCTCTCTCAGATCCACCATTGAGAGAGCATTCATTAATTTGGAGCTCATAGACAAATGCAGATAATGTCCAACGTTAATGGACAATGTAAATTCTGCAGCGACACACCCAATATGGCTGCCGGACACTGCTTAGCAATTTGAAGACACCTTTTCCTGGCTTGTGGGAGGGGGGGGTGAGGTTCCCTCCCACATTTACAGCAGCTGTGAGTCAGGTAACTTTGCCTTATTCACCTTGCTGTAATTCTGGGAAGTGCTCCCCCTGGTGGCCAACATTGGAAAACATGTAAAATTATTATTTAATTTTTAATACTTTCCACCATACGGGAAAAAAAATAAAAATACAGCAAAAAACTTAAAAAATATAATAGAAATAAGTAACGACACTTAAAAAAAAAAAGGTTTAATTTGCGACACATTCCCTTTATACCTGTATTTATTGATTCTAGTGCGTAAACATTGTGTCGTCCTGCCAATGTATCGTAAGTGGCATGAGCATTCTAATAGATATATTACATAGGAGCTACCGCAATTGAGAAATGATTTGATGGGAAAGGATTCGCTAGTGACTGTAGATGTATATGTATCTTTTCTATGAGTAATATTGTTGCAACAAAGGCAACGTGAATGACCACATTTAAATGAACCAAGAAAAGTAGGAAACATTTTCGGACTTGGTGGTTTAAACTTTTGTACTCTACTTGGAGCAAGAATATTATTCAGTGTTTGAGAACGTCTGAATGTAATAATTGGTTTGTCTGGTAGTTCATTTCTTAAGTAGGGGTAATTTTTCAAAATATTCCAATGTTTGGATAAAATGGCTCTTAACAGATTTGTTCGCACTATTAAAAGCAGTGATGAAGTTAGTATTGCAGCTTGTAGGTTCTGATTTCTTGTGGGTTTGGTTGATACAAAGCTCTTGGGATAACTTAGCAGCTTTGGAACGTGCCCCTTTTCTCTGAATCTCTTCTCTAGGATATTGCATTCTTTATTGAAATTGCTGTCTGTGGTACAAATTTTTCTCACCCTTCTAAATTGCCCGAAGGGTACGTTTTTTATCCAACGGGAGTAGTGTGCACTCTTAAAATCGATGTAGCTGTTGACATCCACTGACTTAAAATGTGTTTATGTAGTAAAATTATTGCTGCTTTTATCAAAATTAATGGTCGAATCTAAAAAATCTATAGATGTTACAGAGAAAGTGTGTGAAAAAGATAGATCAAAATCGTTTGAATTTAGAATTTCCATAAATCAAGAGGCTTCTTCCTCTTCACCGTTCCATACAAAGAAAAGGTCATCAATATAGCGTCTATATAGTAAAATATTATCTTTAAAAGGATGGTCCCCATGTATGTATTTTTCCTCAAATGCTCCCATGTAGAGATTGGCATATGCTGGTGCAAAGCGAGTGCCCATTGCACAACCCTTAACCTGATTGTAAAAATTCTTGTCAAAACTAAAAACATTATGTAAATGGATGAATTTAATGCAGTTAGTTAGGAACAAAACCTGCACAGTTGGGATGGAGGTGCTAGTCGATAAAACTGAGTTAATTACTTTCAAGCCTTTGTCATGCGGAATGTTGCTATACAGTGCATTAACATCAGCTGTTAGAAAATGTATTGAGGATATAGACGTGTCTATTTTTAGACTAAGTAGATCTTTTATTAATTGAGTGGAATCTTTCAGATATGAGGGCAAATTAAGCACAAAGGGTTGAAGATGCAAATCCACAAAATGGGAAAGGTTACTTGTGAGTGAATCTATTCCCGAAATAATGGGACGTCCAGGGGGATAGTGGGTGACTTGTGAATTATCAGGAGATGGTAAATGAAAGGCATATTGGGAAAGGGGACATGTAAAAATCTTTTTTCTTTTTTCGTAAGTAGTCCATCTTTCAAAGCTGCATCTATTAGGATTTTATATTCACATATATAAGATGGAAGTGGATTGGCAGGTAGTTTGCAATAAAACATACTATCAGTTAAAATGAGCGATGTTTCTCTTAAATATTTATTCTTATCTTGAATGACAATGCCGCCCCCTTTATCTGCGGGGCGGATTACAATATCTTCATCGTTACGTAGTGTTTTGATCGCCCTTCTCTTATGTAATGTGAGATTATCTGGATAGGTACAGGGATTGTCGAGTGTTCTAAATTCATTGTGTACCAGGGTTGAATGGTATCTAAAAGAGAGCATTTTATCATCAGGGCGCTCTTTTAGATACCTTTTCAATCCTGGTAGGCAATGAATTTAGAACACTCGACAATCCCTGTACCTATACAGATAATCTCACATTACATGAGAGAAGGGCGATCAAAAGGGTATGTGCACACGATGAGAGGCTTTTACGTCTGAAAAGACAGACTGTTTTCAGGAGAAAACAGCTGTGTCGTTTCAGACGTAAATGCTCCTCCTTGTATTATGCGAGGCGTCTTTGACGCCTGTAATCTTGAGCTGCTCTTCATTGACTTCAATGAAAAATGGCTCAAATTACGTAGCAAAGAAGTGTCCTGCACTTCTTTGCCGAGGCAGTCAATTTACGCGTCGTAGTTTGACAGCTGTCAAACGACGACGCATAATTTACAGGTCGTCTGCACAGTACGTCGGCAAACCCATTCAAATGAATGGGCAGATGTTTGCCGACGTATTGTAGCCCTATTTTCAGACGTAAAACGAGGCATAATACGCCTCGTTTACGTCTGAAAATAGGTCGTGTGAACCCAGCCAAACACTAATTGCTGTACCACAGACAGCAATTTCAATAAAGAATGCAATATCCTAGAGAAGAGATTCAGAGAAAAAACTTTCCTACTGATCTCATAAAAGGGGCACGTTCCAAAGCTGCTAAGTTATCCCAAGAGCTTTGTATCAACCAAACCCACAGGAAATCAGAACCTACAAGCTGCAATACTAACTTCATCACTGCTTTTAATAGTGGGAACAATCTGTTAGAGCCATTTTATCCAAACATTGTAATATTTTGAAAAATGACCCCTACTTAAGAAATGAACTACCAGACAAACCAATTATTACATTCAGACGTTCTCAAACACTGAAGAATATTCTTGCTCCAAGTAGAGTACAAAAGTTTAAACCACCAAGTCCGAAAATGTTTCCTACTTTTCTTGGTTCATTTAAATGTGGTCATTCACGTTGCCTATGTTGCAACAATATTACTCATAGAAAAGATACATATACATCTACAGTCACTAGCGAATCCTTTCCCATCAAATCATTTCTCAATTGCGGTAGCTCCTATGTAATATATCTATTAGAATGCTCATGCTACTTACAATACATTGGCAGGACGACACAATGTTTACGCAATCAATAAACACAGGTTTAACGTTAATACAGGCTTCCTTAACCCCTTCCCGCACCTTGACGTTAATGCACGTCAATGTGAGCAGTCACTTCGCGCACCTTGACGTGCAGTAACGTCAGTGCTTTGACAGTTAACCGCCGCGCGGCGCTACACCGCAGCGGTGGTTAACTGTGCAGGGTGTCTGCCCTGCATTCCCCGTTGCCGATCAGCGGCCCATCGCCACTGATTTCGGCAGTTAACCCCTTAATTGCGGCGTTCGATTTTGAACGCCACAATTAAGGTGTTTAGCGCCGATCGGCAGCCCCCATGTGAAATCACGGGGGCTGGCGATGGTACCCATGGCAACCGGACGCCAGACAATGGCTTCCGGGCTTATATGTACAGAAGCCTATGAGGACCACCCGGAGGGTGGTCGTCGTAGGTTTCCTGTCAGTGTGACTGTGATGTCACAATGACAGTTAGAATACATTACACTACGTGTGTAGTGTAATGTATTCCAGCAGCGATCAGAGCTGCAAGTCTAAGTGTCCCCTAGTGGGACAAGTGAAAAAAGTAAAAAAAAGAATAAAAATGTTTTAAGAAAAGTGTAAAAATAAAAGTTAGAAGTGATATAAACAAGAACTGCTTTTTTTCCTATAATAAGTCTTTTATCATAGGACAAAAAATTAACACGTAACAAAAAAGTACACATATTTGGTATCACCGCATTCGTAACGACCCCAACTATAAAACTATAATATTATTTTTTTTGCACGGTAAACACCGCAAAAAAAATTAACGAAAAACAATGCAAGAATCACTATTTTTTGGTCACCACCCCTCCCAAAATATACAATAAAAAGTGATCAAAAAGTCGCATGTACGCCAAAATAGTACCGATACAAACTACAACCCGTCCCGCAAAAAACAAGCCCTTACACAGCTTTTTTGACTGAAAAATAAAAAACTTATGGCTCTCAGAATATGGTGACACAAAAAAATGTTTTTTTCTAAATAAGTTATTTTATTGCGCAAACGCTGCAAAACATAAAAAAACGATATACATATGGTATCGCCGTAATCATACCGACCCGCAGAATAAAATATAATGGTCATTTATAGCCCAGGGTGAACGCTGTAAAAAAATAAATAAAAATCATTGTCAGAATTGATGGTTTTTGGTCACCTGGCTTGCCGAAAAATGGAATAAAAAGTGATAAAAAAAAATGGCATGTACCCCAAAATGGTACCAATGAAATCTACAGATTGTCCCGCAAAGAATAAGCCCTCACACGGCTCCGGTGGTAAAAAAATAAAAAAAGTTCTGGCTCCCAGAATATAGCGATGCAAAATGTGCAGTGTTCCAAAAGCGGATAAGATCAGGCGCCATTTATAAGTGCCACAAAGGCCACATATCTGCGGATTATTATTTATTTATCGCATTATTATACCCTCTTATTATGCCCCTGATGTACTCTGCCCAGTCTACATTTGCCCCCACATTATAAACTGAAATACCAGCAAAACGCCAGAGCTTCTACCAAGCAAAATCTGCGCTCCAAATCCAAATGGCGTCCCTCCCTTCTGAGCCCTACAACATGCCCAAACAGCCGTTTACGTCCACCGATATGGCATCGCCATACCCGGGAGAACCTGGTTAAAATTTTATGAGGTATTTGTGGCACAAACTGGGCACAACATATAGTGCACTAAAATGGCACATCGGTGGAAAATTTTAATTTTCACTCTGCACCATCCGCTGCGCATTAAACCCTTCGCGCACCATGACTTAATAGCATGTCGTGGTGTGGGGGGTGATATATGGAGCGTCTCACGCGCTGAGCCCGCGCCATACGCTGCGGGTGTCCGCTGTGTATTACAGCTGATACCCGGGACTAACGGACAGAAACAGCGAACACGCTGTTACAGGTGCCTGTAAAAATGACATTATACTGCAATACATTAGTATTGCAGTGTATTCTACCAGTGATCTAACGATCGCTGGTTCAAGTCTCCTAGGGGGACTAATAAAATATGTAAAAACAAAAGTAAATAGTTATTATTAGTGGAAAAAATTAAACAAATATTTAAAGTCCAAAAAGAAACCCTTTTCACATTTTTTCTCGAAAGTAATGTAACAAAATAAAAAAAAATACACAAAATTGGTATCGCTGCGTCCGTGAAAGTCCAAGCTATTACAATATACCATTATTGAACTCGCACAGTGAACGCCGTGAAAAAGAAAGAATTTTAAACTGCAAAATCACAGTTTTTTGGTCACCTTCGCTCTACCAAAAAATGTAATAAAAAGTCCTATGTACCAAAAAATGGTACCAATAAAAACTACAGCTCGTCCCACAAAAAATAAGCCCTCACACCGCTCTATTGACGGAAAAATGAAAAAGTTGTGGCTCTCGGAAAGCGGGGAGGAAAAAAGAAAAAGAAAAAGCAAAACATGGTTCAGTTCGGAAAGGGTTAATTACTTTCCAATGAAAAAAACATTTATGACCACATGTGGGGTATTGCCGTACTCAGGAGAAATTGCTTTACAAATGTTGGGGTGCATTTTCTCCTTTATCCTTTGTGAAATTGAAAAAATTCAACATTTTAGTGGAAATAATGTTGATATTAATTTTCACGGCCTAATTCTAATAAATTCTGCAAAAGACGTGTGGGGCCTAAATGCTCACTATACCCCTAGATAGATTCCTTAAGTGGTGTAGTTTCTCAAATGGGGTTACTTTTGGGGGCTTCCACTGTTTCGGTCTCTCAGTGGCTTTGCAAATTCGACATGACACCCAAAAACTATTCCAGCTAAATTTGAGCTCCAAAAGCCAAATAGCGCTCCTTCCCTTCTAAGCCCCGATGTGGGTCCAAACAGCAGTTTATTGCCACATATGGGGTATTTACATAATCAGGAGAAATTGCTTTACAAATGCTGGTGTTCTTTTTCTCCTTTATTCCTTGTAAAAATTAAAAATCTCTAAGTTCTTACAGAAAAAAAGTAGATTTTTACCTTTACAGACTAATTCCAATGAATTCAGCAAAACAACTGTGGGGTCAAAATGCTAACTTTACCCCTAGAAAAATTCCTTGAGGGGTGTAGTTTCCAAAATGGGGTCACTATTGGGGGGTTTCCATGGTTTTCATCCCTCCAGTGCATTGCAAACGCGACACGGCACTGAAAACTATTCCAGCAATATCAGAAATCCAAAATCCAAATGAAGCTCCTTCTCTTCTGAGGCCTGCTGTGGGTCCAAACAGCAGTTTATTACCACATATGGGGTATTGCTATAATCGGAAGAAATTGCTTTACATATGTTGGGGTGTTTTTTCTACTTTATTCCTTGCAAAAATTAAACATTTCTACGTTTTTTCACAAAAAAAGCAGATTTTCATCTTCACATACTAATTCACATAAATTTAGCAAAAAAACTGTGGGCTCAAAATCCTAACCATACCCATAGATAAATTCCTTGAGGGGTATAGTTTCCAAAATGGGGCAACTTTTGGGGGGTTTCCACTGTTTTGGCACCACAAGACCTCTTCAAACCTGACATGGTGCCTAAAATATATTCTAAAAAAAAGGAGGCCCCAAAATCCACTAGGTGCTCCTTTGCTTCTGAGGCCTGTGTTTCAGTCCATTACCGCACTAGGGCCACATGTGGGATATTTCTAAAAACTGCAGAATCTGGGAAATAAATATTGAGTGGCATTTCTTGGGTAAAACCTTCTGTGGTACAGAAAAAATGTACTTTGCTTTTATTCCTGTGAAACGCCTAAAGCAGGGGTCTTAAAGTCGGCCGGGTAAGTGAGCCGCATATAGAAAAAATGGGAAGTTGACGGGCCGCATTACTTTCAAATTTGATACAATACAAAATTATTGTTAATCAATTAGTTATTTGAACCACTATAACACTATATTACTAGAATAATAATACTACATTACTATAATAATAGCGCTAGGTTTAAAATTTGAGATATTTCTCCACGTGCTTATTTCAACAATCCAGCTTTCCAGTTTAAGTGTCGCTAAATGCAGTCCGGCGGCTCAGTTAGCACACATGTCAAGATTGGGCAGCCCCTTTTTAGATAGTGCCGCAGTGCCCTCTGTGGATGCTGCCGCAGTGCCCTCTGTGGATGCTGCCGCAGTGCCCTCTGTGGATAATGCAACACACCCCTAGATAAGGCCACAGTGCCCTCTGTAGAGGCTGCCACAGTGCCCTCTGTAGAGGCTGCCACAGTGCCCTCTGTAGAGGCTGCCAAAGTGCCCTCTGTAGAGGCTGCCCCAGTGCCCTCTGTAGAGGCTGCCCCAGTGCCCTCTGTAGAGGCTGCCCCAGTGCCCTCTGTAGAGGCTGCCCCAGTGATGTCAGGGGCTTGCCCAGAGCTGGAGTCCCAGGCAGAGCGCTAGTAGGCTCTTCCTGGGACTCCAGCTGTGCTCCTGACATCACTGGGACTCCTGCTCTGGTGAAGCCCTTGACATCATTGTCGATGTATGGACAGCGATGTCAGAGGCTTCCCCAGAGTCCCGGAGCAGAGCCAATAATAGCGCTCTGCCCGGGACTCCGCTCTGGGGAAGACCCTGACACACTGTCCATATATGGGCAGCGATGTCAGGGAATTCCACAGAGTCCCAGAGCAGAGCCGACACCAGCGCTCTGCTCGGGACTCCGGCTCTGGGGAAGCCCCAGACATCGCTGTTCATATGTGGACAGCGATGTCAGGGAATTCCACAGAGTCCAGGAGCAGAGCCGACACCAGCGCTCTGCTCCGCTCTGGGCAAGACCCTGACACACTGTCCATATATGGGCAGCGATGTCAGGGAATTCCACAGAGTCCCGGAGCAGAGTCGACACCAGCGCTCTGCTCGGGACTCCGGCTCTGGGGAAGCCCCAGACATCGCTGTTCATATGTGGACAGCGATGTCAGGGAATTCCACAGAGTCCAGGAGCAGAGCCGACACCAGCGCTCTGCTCCGCTCTGGGCAAGACCCTGACACACTGTCCATATATGGGCAGCGATGTCAGGGAATTCCACAGAGTCCCGGAGCAGAGCCGACACCAGCGCTCTGCTCGGGACTCCGGCTCTGGGGAAGCCCCAGACATCGCTGTTCATATGTGGACAGCGATGTCAGGGAATTCCAGAGTCTCGGAGCAGAGCCGATACTAGCGGCTCTGTGTCCCGCAGGCCGCCGATGACAGCCCCAGGGGCCGCATGCGGCCCGTGGGCCGCGTGCTTGAGACCCCTGGCCTAAAGGGTTAAAACACTTTCTGAATGCTGTTTTGAATACATTGAGGGGTGCAGTTTTCAAAATGGGGTGATTTATGGGGACTTTCTAATATATGGGGCCCTCAAAGCCACTTCAGAACGGAACTGGTCCCTGAAAAAATAGGCTTTTGACATTTTCTTGAAAATATGAGAAATTGCTGCTAAAGTTCTAAGCCTTGTAACGTCCTCGAAAAATAAAAGAAAGTTCAAAAAACTATGCAAACATAAAGTAGACCTATGGGAAATATAAACTAGTAAGTATTTTGTGTGGTAATACTATCTGTTTTACAAGTAGATACATTTAAATTTAGAAAAATGCTAATTTTTGCTAATTTTCTCTAAATCTTGGTGTTTTTTACAAATAAATATTGAATTTATCGACCAAATTTTTTCCCTAACATAAAGTACAATATGTCACGAGAAAACAATCTCAGAATCACTTGGATAGGCAAAAGCATTCCGGAGTTATTACCACATAAAGTGACACATGTCAGATTTGAAAAATCGGCTTCGTCCTGAAGGCCAAAACAGGCTCAGTCCTGAAGGGGTTAAACATAGTCTCTCTCGGCATTGTGCCTCTGCACATAACCGACAATTTGAGACAATTAACATCACTCCCATTGAACATATTCAATCTGATGTTCCCAATAGATTCTACAAACTAAAACAAAGGGAGAATTACTGGATCTTTAAGCTGCAAACATTAAATCCAGGAGGTCTTAATGAGATTTCAGAATCATCATTGGACTGATGTTTATTTATACACTCTCTATCCATTTTTGCGTACGGGTGATCCACTCTATTTGACTGTAATATAAAAGCTTTCAATTTTCATAAACACTGTTTAACTATAAGTATATCTGTAAACTTCTCATTGAAGAAAATAGATAAGCTTTGAAACTTTGATTACACTAAAACATGAAAATTTTAGTGTAAATACAGTCCTATTACACTTTATTTGATCATTTGATTCAGTTAATTTGTCTGAACTACAATATGTACTGTCAAAGAATACCATCGTACAATATGTGATGCTATAAATAGATTCATACACATACAATTTCTAACTAACAATTTTTTTATGACTTACCGATCCGCAGCTTTCTGTTTCAGTGTGGACGTCTTTTTGACTCCTCTCGGCTTCCATAGCCACTGTGGTTGCCTAGACTATAGAGACGCTTATCAGCGTCCTCCAAATAGCCCGGCAACCAGTGGCACCTCGCCTCTCCTTTGGAAACATCCATTCGTATGTTTCCATTATATAGTAAGTTATTTATTATTATTCATATTCAATTTTACATTTTTATTAAATTTTCTTCATTAACTAAACATGCTTTATAGATATAGTGTATTCCTTTTTATCAATCTCTCAGCTGGTCATTTTTCTAACCATTGTACAATTGATGTTTGTTATTATAACCCAGATTTCTTTTATATAATATTTTATAAGGTATTGTAATGACTGTCATCCCTTCTTTTAGCTTTCACGAAAACTAACTTGTTTTAAATTTTTCATCGTAAATGCTGTTTATGACGTCACGGTCACACTTTGACCTTTTCTCCTCTTGGCGGCATTTTTCTCCCTTTGAACCCAAATACCCGACGATATATAAGAAGCTGTATTGTATGTAATGTTAACGGCCTGAGGAAGATGCTGGTACAGAGTTGAAACGCATAGCCACCATTGTTTACAATAAATAGATATTTTTCTTATCATTTCATATACCATTGCCGATATTTTCCAACAGCCACGTAGCAGCGCCTTACAAGATCCTCCCTTTTTCACTTTTCTTCAATTATTTTAAAGGAACAATGACTTTCTTATTAATTACAAAAGAAACAAGATGGGAACTCCAGACAAGATGGCCGCTGCAGAAAATTACAAACATCATGTAAAGAATACAAAATGGAGACTGCCCACCACCCTCACACTTGATAGCATATTCAACACTTTGGTCTCCATCACATGAACGTAAATTTGAAATAAAACTTTTCTAACATTCCCCCCTGTTGTAAATGTATCAAGAAATGTTCTGTGAGATATCTAAAACATATTCTTTCTTTAAGTTTTCACCAGTCCTTCAGAACTTTGACAATCGTTATGGGGTGTTTCCAAGTCATGGTATACGTTCTTACTTTGAATCTCTTGGTACAGAGACAAGTGTCAATGAGTCTCTGAATTAGTCCCCTTATGCAGGAAATGCAACAACATCCACGACTTACAAGTATGGCTGCCACTGATGCTAAGGAAATCAATAATCTGAATTTGTGTCACGAAGGGTGTGTGGACCCACTGGGTTGTACCGGCTTGGCGGTAAGGCAGCTGGCCAACAGGGCGCAGGTGAATATCTATAGTTCGTATAGGTACCTGTGGCAGCTCAGACAGCAGCAGGGTAGGCTTGGCTTGGACTAGGCAGCAGGTAGACGTCAGGTGAGGTGGAGCAGGTCAGATGTGGAATACAGCACGATACGACTTTGGCACAGCACAGTGCTAGACCAGGATTGTATGGAATGCAAGGAACAGGAACTGGAACAGGTACAGGAACAGGAAACAGGAACACACTAGGAGGCCATCCCATAGACAAACTAGAGAACATCGGGGCGCGGCTTGGACATGGCGCTGACCAGACGTGCTGCTTGAGAGCTCCGTCCCGGCACTTCCCTAACCCAATCATAAGCACTGTTAAAAGCTGAAGTATACATACCTGATGGTGAGGAAATCCAAGGCAACCTCTGGGACCCCATATCAGACGAGACAGATGTCGTCGACCGGCTCAATTCAGCGTTTCCTCACGGACGCTGCTGCTGGAGCTCCTTCCAAGATGGCGCCACTGGAGGGGATATATGACGGTGTGGGGACTCCGCTTGTTCAGGGGCTTTCATCTGCGGCCACCGCTGCTGATACAGGTATCGATTGTACCCTCTCATCTCCCTGTGGTCCTGTGGGACAGTTTCCACCCATGTTGGCTGGGGGTAAGCAATGTTCTCTTGGGACTGTCATGGCGTTTCCCGCTCTGGAGCGCTCGCCATGTAGTGCTTGTCATGGCGGCCGGGTCTCACCTACTCTCTCCTCATCTATGTCGGGGCCTTCATCATTACCCCATCTCCTTCAGCGATACAGCAGGCCACTCATCTCACAGTCTCACCGCCCCAGTGGATGATTTACAGGGGTTGCGGCTACAGTTGTCTGCTCTACCTACTAAGCAGTACATGGAGCGTTATATTAATCGCCTGGAGACCACTTATAAATCTGAGATTCAATCGCTCACTAATAATCTTTCTCACTTGTCTGATCAAGTACAGCATATGGAAGGCAATATCTCCTCTATCTCAGTGCAATAGGCTTCACATGCTGATCGTTTGGAGCAACACTCCCATCAGATTCACATGCTTTTTAATCTGTCGGAAGACCATGAAAATCGGAACCGTCGTAACAATATTCGACTCCGGGGTATTCCTGAGGATGTCTCCCCTGGGCAACTTATACCCACTCTGATGTCTATGTTTAACTCCTTACTGGAGCGCCCCGCTGATGATCCTTTGGAGTTGGATAGAGCTCACAGAACTCTCGGTCCTCGTAATCCGGATCCTGACAGACCTAGAGATGTCTTATGCCGAGTTCACTTCTTCACTCTCAAAGAACGGATTATGAGGAAGGCCCGTGATAAAGGCGACGTTTTATTGAATGGTGTCAAGATCAAATTCATGTCTGATTTGTCTATGATGACTTTAGACAAGCGAAAAGTGCTGCGTCCTTTGTTGGATGTGCTAAGAGAGCATGAAATCTCTTACTCGTGGGGACACCCCTTTCAATTACATGTTCGAAAAGATGGCGGGTTGCTGATTGTTCGAGATCCCGGGGATATTCCGTATTTTTGTGCTGCTCTTCATTTGTCGCGAGTCTCTATACCTGAATGGCCTTATGTTCCTCAGCCGCCCTTGCGTCCACGATACCGAAGACGTGGCCGCTCCCCTGCCTCTCCTGTGAGGCATAATGGTGGTCGGGATGCTGCTCCATTATGAGTCCTTCCTGCGGTATATTGTGAAATCTGCTGTTGGTTCTTCAATTCGGCCTACGCCCTGTGAGGCGGTTGTTTGCTGCTCACATGTTCCCATGTTCCTATGATACACCTGTTACTTGCTTAATTTTCTTTTTCCTTTAGGTGGACTTTATGTTTTTGATTTTTTTTGCCATTTCTTGCTAATTTACAGCTCCTGCTGGATTATCGACCTTAATCCCATATGAATGCTTACTTCATATTTTGAATGCCTAAATGTACATGTATGTTGTCAATACCTGTATGGTGGGTGGTTCTTTATTGGGGTTCTCTGCCTGTTTCTGACTGGGTCATGTACCTTATGATATATGCTCTCTGTCCTTGGTCTTTGGCCCTAATATTACGTCACCTGGTTTTTCTTCCTTTCCTTATCTTTTTATTTCCTTCATCATTTCTTTCTTATGAATTCAGCTATGTTTTATATTATTTCTGGGTTGGGGGGTGCAGGGCGCTGGCTAGACCTTGTCCTGACACTTCTCCTCTTAGGGACTCACTGGTTGTATCCGGTGTTTACTGTATTTGGATTGTTTCTCCTTGGTTAGTTCGGGGAGTGGGTGATCATTTCACCCGTTTTGTTTGTCTTTGTTGTCATGTTCTACCTTCCTGGTTTGTCTTGTCTTTGTCCTTGGTACGATAGTATACAGTATTGGCTTGCTCATTCTGACTGCGGCGATATGGCACAGTTGAAAGTCTGTACCCTTAATGTTAGAGGGTTTAATGTCCCTGAAAAACGCTCACAGGTACTATATCACATGCACAAAGAGCGGGTGCAGATCCTGTTCCTACAGGAAACTCATTTTCAGGTGGGCCATATCCCTCAGTTTACTAACCGCTATTATCCGGTTTGGTTTCACAGTGCCAACCCGGATGGTAAATCCAAAGGGGCTAGTATTTGTGTCCATAAAGCACTTGCTCATAAGACCATTGATGTTCTGATCGACCCAGGTGGTCGGTTTGTCTTTCTTAAGTTGTCTATTAAGAATAAGATTTTCACATTAGCTAACTTTTATCTTCCTAATCAGGACCCGGCTCGGGTGTGTCGTGTATTTCTCAGGAAATTAGAGGAGTTTTCGGAAGGTGTTTTACTTGTAGGTGGTGACTTTAATTTAACTTTTGACTCCAGGCTTGATACCTCCTCGGGCAGGTCTGCTGTTCCTAAGACACAATTGGCAGCCTTGAAGACTACGATGCACTCTATGCAATTGATTGACGTCTGGAGGGTTCTCCATCCTCAGGTACGAGAATATACTTATTTCTCTCCATTGCACAATATGTACAGACGTTTAGATGCCTTTCTCGTTAGCCATCACTTGCTTACTTGGCGCCCTACTTCTGAGGTGGGCCCCATGTTTTGGTCGGACCATGCACCGGTCTTTTTATCTCTTACCTTCCCTGACTCGGCGCCCACGTTACAGTCTTGGAAGCTTAATGATAATCTCCTACGTGATACGGCGTGTATGTCCGCTCTTAAAGATACGCTTAGCTCTTTTTTCGCTGTACACGCTCATGACTCTACTCTGCTACCTTTACAGTGGGAGGCATTGAAGTGCGTGGTTAGGGGTATCCTGATTCAGAACGGGGCTTGTTTGAAAAGGAAAAAAGGGCTAGCTATTGCGCGGCTCTTGGAGCGGATACGAGAGTTGGAGTCCAGTCATAAGCGTGCTCCTTCCTCCTCACAGGTTTTTTCTCAACTCACTACGACGCGAGAATCTCTGCGTTCCTTGCTAGACCAGTCGCATGCTAGATTTCGGGATCGGATGCGCAAACACTCCTACGAATTTGCGGATAAATGTGGTCGGACTTTAGCCCGGATTTTACATCCCCGTACGCAAGCATCATATATTCCTAAAATTACGTCTCCCACTGGCGGCGAGATTCATGACCCAGTCGGTATCACTGAATGTTTTAGGCAATATTACTCCACTTTCTATAATCTCAAAGGTCATTTTCAGGACATGCAGGCTGATGCGTTGCGAGAGAAAATTGATCAGTATGTACAAGACACGGCCTTGCCGTCTTTGGAGGCTGGGGACGCCTTGGGACTTGAGGAAGAATTTTTGGAATCCGAAGTCTTACAGGCGATTGGAGATTCTCCTTCGGGCAAAAGTCCAGGACCTGATGGGTTCAACAATAGATTTTATAAGACGTTCAAGGACCAACTTGCTCCCTTTTTGACGAAAGTCTTTAACTCTGTGTCTTCCTCTTGTCCCTTTGCGCCTCAGTCTCTTGAGGCTCATATTACTCTCCTACCGAAACCGGGTAAAGACCCCACGACGTGTGCAAATTTTCGTCCCATCTCATTGATTAATGTAGATGTTAAAATCTTTGCGAAATTGATTGCAGCCAGAATTTCTCAGCTGATACCGGGCTTGGTCACGGATGATCAGGTAGGGTTTGTGCATGGTAGAGAAGCCCGGGACAATACTAACAAGACCCTGCTTTTAACATCTTATTGTCAGTCACAAAATATACCGATGTGTCTACTTTCTGTCGATGCCGAAAAGGCTTTCGATAGGGTACACTGGGCGTTTCTCCGCAGTGTCCTGAATCAGGTCGGCCTTGGTTCTACCATGGTGGCCAGGATTATGGCACTATATCACAGGCCTACAGCTCGGGTACGAGTTAATGGTCTTTTATCTGATTCTTTACCTATTACAAATGGAACAAGACAGGGGTGTCCACTTTCACCTCTGTTATATGTGTTAGTCATGGAACATCTGGCCGTGGCACTGCGGAATAACCCTAACATTCAGGGTGTTTGCTTTGGGGCTCAACATCACAAGTTAGCACTGTACGCTGATGATCTTCTAGTGTACCTCACGACTCCAATGATTTCTTTGCCATCTCTGACGGGGGAGTTTGAGTGATTTGGTCACTTGAGTAACTTCAAGGTCAATTATTCTAAATCGGAGTCACTGAATGTATCTCTGGACGCCCCTCTAGCTGCCCATCTTGCTCGGGTTTTCCCGTTTAAGTGGCAAACTACATCTTTAAAATATTTAGGGATACATATCCCCACACATTTGTCTGACCTGTTTACCCTGAACTACACATCTCTCTTACAGCGTACCTTGCGAGAGTTGGAGGCATTTGGGGGTCGGCGCATGTCATGGTTTGGACGTATAAACGCGGTTAAAATTGATATTTTACCTACATTTTTGTACATATTTCAAACTGTCCCCATTGTGGTTCCTGCATCCTTCTTTAAGACCTTGCATAGGGCCATAACCAAATTTGTCTGGAGCTCATCTCGGCCTCGGCTTAGATTTTCTACTCTCAGTAGGCCCAAGGTGGAGGGAGGTGCGGGCTTACAGGACTTTAAGCGCTACCATCATGCTGCGATTCTCATGAGGTTGGTTGACTGGTACCGTGCGGCTGCGGGTAAGCAATGGGTGCGAATCGAGAATAAAATGTCATCTCTTGCATTGTCCTCTTTACCTTGGTTGTCTGGTCTCCAGAGACCAACGTCCTCTCTGCCTTTCCTCACACGTCAGTTTCTTGTGGTATAGGAGCGGATCATTGGTACCCTGGACATTGCTCACCGTACGGGTCCTTTGACTCCTTTGTTTGATAACCATTCCTTCCCTCCGGCGGTGGGTGTGGACACATTCCTCTGTTGGGGGAGACAGGACAGTGGATACTTGGCACAGACCCTTACACCTGAAGGTGAAATTTTGTCGCTTACTGCTGTCTCTGAGGCCTGCCCGGGGAGATGATCAATCTGGTGGTCTTATTTTCAGCTGCGTTCCTACCTCTCTTCCATGGGGGATTGTCTTGTGTTACTGCAGGGTAAGACTCCTCTGGAACATTATCTGTCTATGACTTCTGCTCCTTCTCATGTGCTGTCCTATTTACATGGTATCCTCCAACCTCATTACTCCTCCTCTCAATTAACATTCACCACAGATTGGGATGAGGAAATGGGGTCCGGCATTCCGAGGAAGATTGGGGAACTTCTTTCTTCCTGGCCCATAAGTTACCGACTTCCTGTTTTGCTCAGGAGAAAAACTCTAAAATACTTACCAGATGGTACCGCTGTCCTTCCCTTTTGCATAGGATATTCCCTGATGTGCTTGCAGCTTGTTGGAGGTGTGGGGAGGCTCCTGGAACCATGTTGCACATTTGGTGGGATTGCCCCAAGCTCCGTCCTTTCTGGGAAATTTTTTTTAATCTTGGCAACAAACTTTTTGGTTCTGACGTTCCTACCTCGCCTTCTGTTGGATTGCTCTCCATGGTCCCTGGATCACTCCCACACCTCAAAAATGGGATTTTTAGACATTTTTTGACTGCAGCTAGAACTGTCATTCCATGTCATTGGAAGTCTAGTACCGTGCCTTCCTTGAAGGAATGGGTAACGGAACTGAATGGGATTATGAGGATGGAGGAGTTAATGTCTGCTGATCGTGGTAAGCCCGAGGTTTTTGTTCGAACCTGGTCAGTTTGGTCCGAATTCCGGGGGGGGGGGGGGGGGGGGGTCCTGATATGCCTCTTTGGTTAGATGGCCTCTATTGAACACTCCTTTCGCCAAATTCTGTGTGCTTTTTTCCGTCTGTGTTTCCCTTCGTTGTCTTGTGTTTGTGTAACTTTGTGTTAGACTTTGCACTTAAACGTGTCATTACTTATCGTCTTTGGGACTGGTTTCCCTACATATTGCACTTCTTTTACTGTAGTTATGATGTTATTACTTACCATTAGATCTTATTATGTAGTTCATATTACTTCAATGTTCAGGAGGCTACCTCCTACCATTACTCGTATGTTTTTGTAACATTTCTTGCAATTTGACTTTCTTGTATTGCACTATGTGCCAACTTTTGCAATTTTGTGTAATGTTTTATATGCTTTGTTTATTTTCTAATAAAAATGCTTTGATAATGAAAAAAAAACAAAAAACTAGAGAACATCAACAACGCTCAGGCATAGTATCAGGGGGCTGGACCCCTCTTATAGTCCAGTTTACTCACAGGTCAAAG
Source organism: Rhinoderma darwinii (assembly GCF_050947455.1). Taxonomy (NCBI): domain Eukaryota; kingdom Metazoa; phylum Chordata; class Amphibia; order Anura; family Rhinodermatidae; genus Rhinoderma; species Rhinoderma darwinii. The sequence goes on along the minus strand of NC_134687.1, from coordinate 568,339,399 downwards.
TTCATCAAAAGTCCGGTACGCGCGCTGCGCCTTTAAGAGAGGGTGTGAGCGCGCAGCCTCCGGGATCCGGCTGAGGTGAGTGGAAGCGGGCGCTGGTGTCTCCTGAGGAGGAGGCTGGGGCCAGCACTTGCCGATTGGAGCTGACAGCCTGCAGCCATGGACATTACAGTGTCCCCCCTCTTACGCCCCCTCTTCTTGGGACCAGAGTGAGAGAGAAACTTCTTCAGAAGAGTAGGAGCATTGAGGTTCTCCTCTGGCTCCCAAGACCTTTCTTCAGGACCAAACCCCTCCAATCCACCAAATAAAAGGTCTTTCCTCTCACTTTTTTGGTGTCCAGGATCTCCTGAACCTCAAAGGTGTCTGAAGATGCGCTGGAGGCAACCACAGGGCTAGGAGTCTTGGTGTAGCGGTTCAGAACCACCGGCTTCAGGAGGGAGACATGGAAGGAGTTGGGGATCTTGAGGGGGGGACAGCCGAAGCTTATAGGCAACAGGGTTTATCTGCTGTAGGATCTCGAAGGGTCCGAGGAACCTGGGAACAAATTTGCATGATGGCACCCTTAGTCGGATATTCCTGGAAGACATCCAGACCCTCGTGCCAGGAAGAAACTGAGGAGGTTCTCTTCTCATTGTGTCAGCCTTCCGTTTCATGCGGTCGACTGCCATTAGGATAGAGGATCGAGTCTGCTGCCAGATCTGTAGGAAGTCTCTAAAAGCGGAGTTAGCCGCTGGAACCTCGGAAGTATCGGGCACCGGGATAGGAATTTGTGGGTGCTGGCTGTAAACAATGGCTGCTGGCTGTAAACAATGAAGGGCGTATTCCTTGTGGACTCGCTGGTGTGATTATTGTAGGAGAATTCAGCCCATGGGAGCAACTGCACCCAGTCATCATGCTGCTTGGAAATTAAGTGGCGTAGGTAGTTCTCCAAGATGTGATTGATCCTCTCGACCTGACCATTGGACTGAGGATGGTAGGCTAATGAAAAGTCCATCTTCACACCGAGGAGTCCGCAGAGGGCTCTCCAGAACTTTGAGGTAAACTGATTCCCCCGATCAGACACAATATGCTGCGGCAAGCTGTGCAGGCAAAAGATGTGTTGGATGAATAGCTTGGCCAGCTGAGGAGCAGAAGGAAGACCGGTCAGAGGAACGAAGTGGGCCATCTTCGAAAATCGATCCACCACCACCCAGACAGCACTGTATCCAGCAAAGAGAGGCAGGTCCATAATAAAGTCCATTAGTATATGCTGCCAGGTAGCATTGGGCACAGGCAATGGCTGGAGCAGACCAGCAGGTCTGGAGTGAGCGGCCTTGTTGGCTGCACATACAGAACAGGAAGAAAAAAAGTCCATAATGTCCTTGGGCAGCGTGGGCCACCAGAAATGACGAGCAATCAGATCCTGGGTCTTACGGAGCCCCGCGTGACCTGCCAGTCTAGAGGAGTGTCCCCAGCGGAGGATTCTTCCCCGATCAGCCAGGCGCACAAAAGTCCTCCCTGGAGGAATGTCCCCAACTTGCAGTGGATTGACAGAGATAATGCAAGACAGATCAATAATATTCTGTGGATTCTCCAAGGTGTCTTCCATCTCGAAAGACCTGGACAAGGCATCGGCCCTCACATTCTTGTCGGCCGGGCCATAATGGAGCACAAACTGGAACCTTGTAAAGAACAGTGACCACCTGGCCTGACGAGGGTTCAGCCGTTGGGCCGTCTGGAGGTAGGTCAGATTCATGTGGTCTGTAAAACTCAGGATCGGATGAGCTGCGCCCTCTAGTAGATGTCTCCACTCTTCCAGGGCCAATTTGATGGGCAGTAACTCCCGATTCCCAATCGAGTAGTTGCATTCTGTGGAAGAAAAGAGCTTAGAGAAATATCCACATACCCTTGACTTGCCCATGGTCTCTGGAACAGGAGTGCACCAGCACCGACAGAGGATGTGTCCACCTCCAACGAGAATTGCAGAGAGACATCCAAATGATGAAGGATAGAGGCTGACGTGAAGGCACTCTTCAGGCTATTGAATGCGGACTCTGCCTCGGGAGTCCACACCTTGGCGTTCATACCCTTCTTAGTGAGGTTAAAGATGGGAGAAGTCAGTAAGGAGAAGTTTTGAATAAACTGCCTGTAAAAATTAGCGAATCCCAAAAAGCGCTGTATGGCCCTCAAGCCTTGAGGACGTGGCCACTCCAGAACAGACTTTACCTTCTCAGGATCCATCTAGAGACCTCGATTCCAGACGATGTAGCCCAGGAAGGGTAGAGCATCTCTGTTAAACACACACTTCTCCAAATTGGCGTACAGACGATTCTCCCTTAACGTAGCAGAACTTGAGAGACATGTCTCTGGTGCGTCATAGGATCTGGAGAAATAAATCAAGATGTCATCAAGGTAGACTACCACACAAACATAGAGGAGGTCACGGAAAATGTCATTCACAAACTCCTGGAAGACCGCAGGAGCATTACACAGGCTGAAGGGCATTGCTAGATACTCATAGTGTCCATCACGGGTGTTAAATGCAGTCTTCTATTCATCACTCTGGTGAATCCGGACTAGATTGTAAGCCCCGAGCAGGTCTAGTTTAGAAAAAATCTTGGCACCACGTATACGATCAAACAGTTCAGAGATCAGTGGCAAAGGTTATTTATTCTTCACCGTGATCTGGTTGAGACTTCGGTAGTCAATACAAGTACGAAGAGAGCCATCTTTCTTTTTGACAAAGAAGAACCCAGCTCCTGCCGGGGAGGAAAACTTTCGTGTGAAGCCCCTCTCCAAGTTCAATTTCACATACAGAATGTATGTATGTATGTATGTATGTATGTATGTATGTATGTATGTATGTGTGTAACGCTGGCGGCCACGGGTTTTATTCAACCCAGTGACAGTCAGCTTGTTTATCTGCATTGCCAGTGTCTCCCTACCCAGGGACTCTGGCGTGCTCTGCTCTCTTCTCGCTGCTGGCCTATACACGTAGGGTGCGCGTGCTCATCCCCACTCTTAAAGGGCCTGAGCAATGTTAGTTCTAACCCAGTATTAGTCTGCAAAGGTTCCGTATCCAGTTCCCTGTAACCTGTGTCTGTGACTATCCAGTATCCATGTCTAGTCCAGCACCCATATCCAGTGTCCGTGACTAGTCCATTATCCGTGTCCAGTGGATGTGACGTGTCCAGCCTCCGTGTCCAGTGTCCTTGATGACTCTAGTGTCGGTGTCCAGGTCAGCCTCCGATAATCCAGCACAAAACAGTTTCCGATAATACAGCACAAGCCAACTTCCGATAATCCAGCATAAACCAGCTTCCGATAATACAGCACAAACCAGTTTACGATAATCCAGCACAAACCAGCTTCCGATAATTCAGCATAAAACAACTTCCGATAATAAAGCACAAACCAGCTTCCGATAATCCACCATAAACCAGTTTCCGATAATCCAGCACAAAACAGCTTCCGATAATCCAGCACAAACCATCTTCTGTTAATCTAGCACAAATCAGTTTCCGATAATCCAGCAAAAACCAGCTTCCAATAAAACAGCAAATGCCAGCTTCCGATAATCCAGCACAAACCAGCTTCCGTTATCCAGTTTCCAGTAATCCAGCACCAGCCTGCCATCAAGGTACCATTGACCAGTGACTGTCATATATTTGTCTGGCCAGCAGATACTTTGTTACTCAGAGTTGCCCAGTGGGTCCACATTCGCCGTGGGCGTGACAATGTCTATGTGTGTAATGTGTACATATGTATGTGTGTAATGTGTGTAAGTGTGTATGTATATGTGTGTAATGTGTACGTGTGTAATGTGTATGTATGTATGTATGTATGTGTATGATGTGCATATGTGTAATGTTTATTGAAGTACGTGTGAAATGTGTATATATCTGTGTATGTTTGTAATCTAATATATATGTGTATGTGTGCATGTTTGTAGTGTATATATGTAAGTGTATGTGTGTAAATTTGTAGTGCATATACAGTACTGTGCAAAAGTTTCAGGTATAGTAGAACCTCATCGTTGTAGCAGAGTTTGGCTGTTCCTCAACCAGTTTTAAGCCTCCTACAGAGCTGTTTCTGTTAGGGCTCATTCACATGAGCGTGAATCTCGTCTGTGTGCTGTGTGTTGAAACAACGCACAGCACACGGCCTCATTGATTTCAATGGGGCTATTCACACATGCGTGACTTTTCACGCAGCGAGTCCCTGTTACGTGAAACTGCATGTCCTATATTGGTGAGTCCCTGTTACGTGAAACTGCATGTCCTATATTGGTGAGTTTTCATGCACCTACTGTAACCGCCCATTGAAGTCAGTGGTTGTGTGAAAACCACAGACAACACATGGATGCCGTGTTTTAGGTATTAATTACCTTGAAAAAAAATAATAATAAATAAGTGCTTGCGAGTGCGTGAAAAACGCATGCCACTCGCAAAGTACACTGATGCATAACGCAATGCACACGGACAGATTTACGCATGTTTTTTATGCATGTAAAATCTGTCACGCTCGTGAAAATGTAGCCTTAGAGTTAATGAGTGTTTCGACTTACACATGAAAATGATGATCAATATCATCCATTTGGTATAATTGGTTAATCATATACTTGACTACAATCCTACAAAATCCATGACTTTGTGCAAGTGTATCTACAAGAATTAATGGTGTTTTGAAGGCAAATGGTGGTCACACCATATATTTTTTTATTTAGATTTCTCTTAATTTACTTTGTATTTTGTTTATTAATAAAAATAAATAAAAGTAACAATAAAATAAAATTATAAATAAAGCATTCCTGCTTTGCAGCATTTTTCCACAACTGCCTAAAACTTTTGCACAGTACTTTATGTGTGTTATGTGTATGTATAATGTGTATATATGTATGTGTGTAATACACATATATGTATGTGTGTAGTATATGTGAATGTGTGTAGTGTGTATATATGTATGTGTGAGTAATGTGTGTGTATATATGTGTTTAATGTGTTTATATGTACATGTTTGTGTGTATGTGTGTAATGTGTATAAATGTATGTTTATGTATGTAATGTGTATAAATGTATGTGTGTAATGTCTATATATGTAATGTTTATATATGTATATGTGTGTAATGTGTATATGAATAATGTGTATGTGTGTAACTTGTATATATATATATATGTGTGTAATGTGTAAGTGTATATATGTATGTGCGTGTAATGTGTATGTGTGTATTGTGTATATGTATGTTTGTAACGTACACGTGTGTTATGTGTGTATATGTATCTATATGTGTATATTGTGTATATGTGTAATGTGTATATATGTATATTTATGTGTGTATGTGTCTAATGTGTATGTGTATAATGAGTGTGTATACATATATGTGTAGGATATACTGTATGAGTGTAATGTGTGTGTATGTATGTAGAGTATATATTTATGTGTATAAGGTGTACATATGTATATGTGTGTGCTATGTGTGTATAAATGTATGTATGTAATTGTAACTTTAAAGACTAATGCTGACCCCTGAGATTGTATGTTTTAAAGTGTAGCTAAACGTTCGACAAACGTCTGACATGTCATAGTGACATGTCAGAAGTTTGGATTGCTGGGGGTCCGAGCACTGAGACCCCCACCAATTGCTAGAACGAAGCAGCTGAAGTGCTCATGCGAGCGCTCAGCTGCTTCGTGTCTGTTCGGTTTTTTTCGGAAATAAATGTAGCGGTGTACGGACTCAATACAAAGTCTATGAGCCCGTACTCCGATACATCAGCTTTCCCGGAAAAAGCCGAACAGAAACTAAGCAGCTGAATGCTCACAAGAGTGCTTCAGCTGCTTCGTTCTCGCAATTGGTGGGGGTCTCTGTGCTCGGACCCCCACCAATCCAAACTTCTGACATGTCACTATGACATGTCAGAAGTTTGTTGAACGTTTAGCTACACTTTAAGTGTTCTTATTTTGCCAATTATTGCCTTTTTAACATTAGAAGGAAGCCATTTGGGGGTTTAATTATTTTATTTTATATACTTGTAATCTATAGGAATACTTTGTGCAGTATAATTACGTAAAGTACATGTAAAGCACACCCATACAGTGTCTGTATATATGTGGTGCGACCATCAACTTGGGGAAATTAGCCCTTTTAAAATGCAGTTTTTTTTCCCCTCCCAGCCTGTGTTTGCTTTTTATAGTTCCGGGGGGGGGGGGGGGGTCGTGTATTTCTTATTTTTCAGCACCAAAGGATGAAGCAAAACAAGTGAAAAGCTAGATTGGATACAGAAGCCAAACCCAGTACAAAGCAGAACAACCTGATGAGCAAAGTCGAACTAGCCAAGGTCAGGAGAATATCTGGAATCCAGATATGCTGTGGGGTCACAAACTATAGTATATTCAAATAATCTGGGTCAAAAAAAATAAGCAATTGTTGAGCAGGTGATAGCAGGATAACAGCAAAGTACAAGTATAAATCCCTATAAGGTACATAGTATAAATTACTATGAAGTATAGGATATAAACCACTATAAAGTAGAATATACACCACTATAAAGTTCATTGTAAAAAGCTACTATAAATGGCCCCACAGCAGGCCAGAATCATATGTAAATATGACATTCTCTTGTAATTGTTCAGGCAGCCATGTGCATTGTCATTTACCCCCCAGCATATGGCCAGCCATGCCTCAGAGCTGAGTGTGGGGTTGTCCGGAAGCTGCAGCGTTAAACATAGCTGGAGTGTGTTAACTGGCACCATTAAAAAGTCCTGGTAAGGGGTTTGAATGTCCACTGATGCATTTTAAATCACCATGGTGGACAGAGTTGTTCTGCAAATACACTGTTATGGTATAAATATACATATATAATGTATTTGGGACCATAGGGAGTGAAATGTTATAAAGGAGAACATGTGTTGCAATGTAAAGGTATTTTAGAAAGGTTAAGAGAGGAAATAGTTTGCAGATGCTCTGCCGTCCCTTGAAAATTGCAAACAGATGGTGGTCAATCACTTGACCACCCCCCTAAGCATAAAGGAAACATAAGGGAATACCTGGTGCTCCACCAATGAGCTTGTATGGGAAAGGAAGCTGGAAGGCTTGAATATACAGATTACTCATATGTTATGGAATGTTCTTTGTTCGTCTGATGCTATAAGTATGAACGTTTGTAGTTCAATAAATTAGAAGTATTTTACCTTGAGAAACGTCTCAGTGTATCTGTTACTTCTCCGAGCAGCTCGTCCTACCTATCGATTTGAACCTGCATGGAGATCAAGGCGTAAAGTGACCCCATTGCGATCACAGAAATTGGCGCCCGAACAAGGACTTGACCAGAAGGACGGCACCCCACCCAGGGGATCTCCCGGGACTAGAGTGGCGACCTCCCGGACGAAGGAACGTGCAGACCACTGCTGCAGCAAGGTAAGAAGACTTAATTCTTACAAACTCTGCTCTGCACCTTCCTGTCTGGTAGGTCACCTTCCCGGTAGTACTCCTAAGGAATAGAGGGGCCACATGAGGGTATTTTTAGTGTAAAAATCTGGTCAAGTCTAAAATAAATCCTACCCTCAGGATAAAGTGCCTGATCTCCATGACAGTATTTGTATGAATGTTGTAGAAACCCAGTTTTGTGTCACAAATGCATTTTAGAATAAGGAAATTGTTTTTGGGAAAAAAATTCAGATAATCCGGCAAATTACCAGAAACATGTGTACATGCTTCAGGTGACTACGGGGATTATGATAGGCTAAATTTTAGCCCGGAAATCGAAAATTTTGTGCAGTCCGATAATCCGGCAAAATACCGAGAACGTGTGTACACGATTGGAGTACTTGCGGGGATTATCATGCGCTGATTTTCAGCTCAAAATTACAGAATTTTCTGCAGTCCGATAAACCGGCATGTCAAATGAACAGCTTGATTTTACGTTTGCCTTGTTATTTGGATTAGGAATATTTGTCATATTACTCTTATGGTGTGGAGGGCACGTACTCGAGTGGTGTCTCAGACGAAGAAAGTAAGCTAGTTATAAAAGGACTGTAAAAGGAAGATTCTCTGGCCAGAGTAGAAAGTAAGTACGGAAACTAGAAACTGTCTAAAATAGATGAGAATAGAAGTCATCTGTCAGTAGCTAAAATCTGTAACAAAATAAGTAAGTACGGAAACTAGAAACTGTCTAAAATAGATGAGAATAGAATTCATCTGTCAGTAGCTAAAATCTGTAACAAAATACGGGTGTGCCTAAGGCCACCACTTACAGTCACAAGATGGGAAACTTGGTTAACCTCTTTAAAAAGAAGTTTCGAGGGGATAAGTAACTGTCTCAAATAGGTGAGAAAGGAATTCACCTATCAGGAAAATTACCCCCTACATAACTTAGGGTCTGCCCATAGGCGACCACTTATAACTAGGCAACAATGGGGAACTTGGTGTCCCTATTACGAGATGAGCACCCACAAGGACTGACAGCCAAACAGGTAGTGGCGGAAAGAGAGGGAAAGGATGTGACAAAAGGAACGAATCAGTTAATGAAGGCATGTGGAATGGGAAAAGCGGGAAGATTAGATCCGGAAAAATGGAATGAATGTTGTGAAACAAAACGTGGATGGTTGAAAGATAAAAAGTTACAGGGGAAAGCAGAAGCATGGAGAAAAGTGTCAGAAGAAGTAGTACGAGGAGGTTTCAGGGAAACAGAATGTAAAGATAAGTTTTACTACACTTGTTATAATGAAGGTGGTAAACAAGGAAAGGAAAAAGCAAGTAGCCCACCGGGGTATGGGGTAGTCACGACGCAGGGACCAGGGGGATGGACGTGTAGAGTGTGTGGTCAGCAGAATCAAGCATGGAGGGATACTTGTTTTGCATGTGGGGCAGCAAAATCCCCTAGGGATATATCCAGTGGTACCAAAAATGAGTAGCACAAACCCCTTTGCCCCCTCACCTCAACAAGTACCAGAACCATATAAACAAACAATAGGGTTGGCCCCTGTAGTGTTGGCAGGAATAACCCCAGTAACAGGAGGAGCCGAGGGCTCAACGGATGAAAGAGTAGAAACTAGAGCGTATAGAGAGAAAAGGGAAAAAGAGGAGGCAGAAGAGAAAGAGGAAAGGGAAAGACACCAGCGTAATATGGATCAGGCAGAAGCAGCAAGGAAGCTTCCCAAGTCAAAATATATGACGCAAGCATTAGAAAACGTGGGAAAAAGGTTACAAGTGTTGACAGACCTGTTTGCGACTGAAGCTGACAAGAATTTTAATAAAGATAAGGAACATAAATATAAGCCATGGAACCCTAGGGATGCGTTGACTTTAGTTCAGAAAGCCCCCGACCCGGAGACAGAGCCTGTCCCTTTTTGGAGATATATAGAACAAATTCAGAAAATGTATTCAGCAACATGGGAAGACTTAGTGCAGCTCATACATACCAAAATGGGAATCTATAGCTCTACAGTCATGGACCACAGCAGCGCCCGGTAGCATATTATTCAGCTAGACTAGACCCTGTGGCCCGAGGTTCCCCATCATGTGTGAGAGCTATCATTGCTGTAAATTCAATGTTAAACAAGGCCTCAGATTTGGTCCTGGCATTTCCAGTCCAAGTTTTTGCACCACATGATATTACTGCTATTCTTACTCAAGTACAGCCGAAGCACTTGTCAACAGCAAGACATTTGAGATTAACCTGTGCACTTCTTCTTCCTGAGCAGGTTACTTTACACCGCTGTACTACATTGAACCCAGCTACCTTACTGCCTTTGGAGCAAGGGGGAGAAGACGTAGGTAAAGTATGGTCACAATTTTTGCCTGAAACTGATGAACATGATTGTATGGCCCTTATGGCCCAGGAAACAGTGGGGTTTGCACATGTAAAAGATACCCCTCTCCAAAACCCAGACCTAATACTCTTTGTGGATGGTTCAAGGTATTTTGTAGAAGGATCTTTTCTTACAGGATATGCAGTAACCACCGAAGATGTAGTCCTAGAAGCAGCCTCCTTACCAGCGTCCCGCTCAGCACAAGAAGCGGAGCTTAAGGCCCTGGCAGCAGCATGCCAACATGCAGAAGGAAAGACAGCAAATATATACACTGACTGTCGATATGCTTTTGGCATTGCACATGACTATGGCCCTATATGGAAGGCTAGACAGTTTTTGACCTCTGCAGGTACACCTGTAAAGAATGCAGACTTTGTAAAATACTTGATGGAGACCCTGATGTTACCCACAGAAGTAGCAGTAGTAAAAATTAAAGCTCACACTAAGGTGAGTTCACCAGAGACAAAAGGAACAGCAGCCTTAAAGCCAGTAGGTCCAGTAACAGTTATGATGTACCAACATCCTGAAGACTCCGTGGTCAACATCAGCCCCACCATACTACAAAATCTGCAAAACCAAATATCCAAAGAAGAAATAACTAGATGGCAGAATCAGGGAGCTACCCTGAGAGCGGATGGACTATGGCAACAACAAAATAAGCTGTGTCTGCCACAAACAATGTTCCCTATGATGGCACAGGTAACGCATGGACAGACACACCAGTCAAAAACAGCAATGATGGACTTGGTTAACAAAACCTGGTATGCTCCAGGGTTTAGCACTGTAGCGAGTAAGTTTGTACAAGGGTGTATGGTATGTGCCACCAATAACGTGGGGAGAACCGTGAAAGTAAACCTACAAGAGACCTCTAAAAAAGGGAAGCGGGGGGTCCCCAAGAAACTATAGAGACAACCGAGGAGCAATGAAGCACGGGGGATAACACACCCCAATGAATAATATTCAAAATATAATAGTCACGTATTGTAAAAGAATATATAGATCTTTATTAATAAATAACAATACATGGTATCACATAAAATACAATAAACATACAAACAAACATATGGAGAGCAGCAGCACGGTAGACTGATAAGTATACCAAAGGGTTAAGCAAACCTGACCCAGCTCAGAGTCTACCATCCAAAGTCAAATCCCAAAATAGAAGGTAAATAATAGATATGTGTTGTAAGAATAAATATAGCAAGAGATGCTATGGAGACTGCATAATATGTAAAACACAACAATAATCTGCTATATAGCTCTGAAAATATGTAACAAAAAATGTGAGGAGAACCAAGCAGGAAAATGGCAGTAACAACAACATCAATAGATATCCTAAAATTAAAGGAAACTCACATACCTAGGGACATGATGGGAGAGAGCTGAGATGGAACACAGGAGCAAAAACGCCTCGACGCGCGTTTCACCATGGACTGGCTTCGTCAGGAGGCTAACGATATTAAAATAAGGGGGACTATATAAAGGGTAGCTGGCACTAATAATGATACACACCTGTGGATGCTGCGCAGATCGACGCTCACACCGCATGTTGCGAGACACCTCATCACCAAGAGCGCCAGAGTGTTCGCATGGTGATGACGCATTACGTCATTGGACGCAAGGCGCACATCACCAAGGTGATGCGAACAAACAAAGTTGGCACCATGGAATGAGATACTCACAGCGCATGCGTGGAGTAGCGTACATACATACAAGCACTAGGTGAAATTAGAGGGCAGAAAGGATATATGCCGAGCAGCTCAAATTGGTAAAGAGCTCAAATGGGGACGATTTGATCAAACTATAGTACAGATGACAAATATCGATATTCAAATTTATGCAAGATATATTAAAAAATAATAATAAACATAAGTGATCTATATGCGACTCAAATTAGACATAATAGCAAAAAAACAATCATAGTATGTGTTATATACATGAAGAATATAAATATATAAACAATATATTCCTTCCTTGTCTTTTTACAGTGTCAACATTTATTGATTACTAATGCCTACGATTTCCTTATAAGTGATACCTATATACACTCTATCAAATAAGAATAAATAATGGTGAAAAAAACGTGAAGGATAAAAAAATAAATAAATACGTGAAAAAAATGTGAAAATGTAAAAATGTAAGAATTTATTATGTGAATTTTTTTATAAAACAAAGAATTGAATACAATAAAAGGTGTAAATAATTAGGTGAGTAAAAAGAAATATGTATATACTATACAGCACAATTAGTGTTTAAAGAAATATATATCTATATGTACAATTTAAATAAATAGTGCAGAGAAAGTATATTGTGAAAAGGAATATGGACAGAGAATACACACTGGTATCACAATAGGCATGAACATTCAGATCACATGCATGTAAAGACATCTATATGACAGATATATACGAAGGATAGTAGTAACATGAAATAAAGAATGTAAATCATTAGAATAAAATAAAAATATAAATGATGAATAAAAGTGAATAGTAAATAGTGAAACAAATGTTCGGGTACTAATCAGTCTCAACCGGCAGGGATAATACGCTGAGTTCGTACGAAAGGAATCACACCACACAGAGTCTGGTACAAAGCTCCTCACTCAGCATCAGGCGTCACTGATTTATTTATTACACACATTTGTTCTATATCTCCTTTCTCCTGGGGGTGGGTACATGTTATCACACTTTTATAAAAGCACGTATCACTGTAAGCCTCTTGTTACTTTGTGTCATCCTTGGATAGGTTCACCCTTATCTGGTCCTTTAGATATGTCTTCATAGTTCATAGTTTGTTCATACCAGGAAGTGACTTGTTATTTTATTAGTGCGTAGTCCCTGTTCAGGGGCCATCTTGCCACGTATACTTATCTAATCCTATTACTATTGCTTCATCACAATTATGTACACAACTCTATAGTCTATATTTTATTAAAGAAAGAAAATTATTATAAACATTAACTTCTGTCCACTCCATCCTTCACAGTCCCCCCTTTTATCATTATTTTCTTCATTTCTTAACCTAAGTGTGTCCGTGCTCTGGGAAAGGGGAGTAAAAGGATTTTTTCACCAGTTTGAGACGAGCCTCCCCTATTAGGAGACCCCCCTTTGTAGCTGGACTTAAAGAGTCGGTGCACACCCTACACTATCTATTCATCTTCAGAACAATAGTCTCGATAAAGGGTGGTTGTTTTCATGGATGGAGTTGGTAAAAGTCCTTCAATTTCTGAAGAAAACATAAAAGTGGGAGTTACTTCAGTTATAGTTTTAGTCATTAATTTCTTCATACATGGTAATACACAACAAGCAATAACTGCGAAAAGCACTAGAAAGATTAAGATTACAATCCCAATTTGGGCCAGAATTTTCTGCCATCCGGTTAACCATGAGAAATACTGATCCCATGGGTCTGTGAAACCTCAATTTCGTTTTAATTCCTCGGATAAAGAAACAATCTGTTTGATTGCCATGGTTACTTTGCCGTTTGGTCCTGTGTTATCTGGAATAAAAGTACGACAGGTAGTACCTATCATGGCACAAACGCCTCCTTTTTCTGCTAGTATCATATCAAGGGCCATACGGTTCTGGAAAGTCATAGTAGATGTGGGTCCTAACTGGTCAGCTAGACCTTGTAAAGCGTCCCTAGTATAGTTAACAAACCGTTGCTGGTTGTAATAGATATAATTTATCCAATCTACATTTTTGTTAGCTGTGATCATAGGGATTAATGATTCAAATCAAGCTGCTACCTGATCCCGGGCCTTGAATTCATCTGGGACCCCCCTTGGGACTCCTATAGCATCTATATACACATGGGGGTCAAAACTTCCTTTCAGATCTCTTTTTTCCCCTTGTAAATATGTGACTATTTTGAGAGATGGTCTCTTGGGTTTCTAACTGTATACCATTCAATACTCCTAAATATCTCTTAAAATTGTTATCAAGAATACAAAATATCTCCTATTTCTTATTTGGCTATTATTCATACATAATATCATCCCATCAGTTTCTTTTATTACAATCGTAGAGTTGAGCCTCTCCTTGTTGCATCTTTCATAAGTCTTATTTATCATTTCGTTTCTATTTTTACTGGTTGTATATTTCTGTCGATACTGTAAATCTGGTTCATAACAACAAAACCACAGCCCCGGCGTCTCTTCTTGTATGCTAATGTTGGCTGTTTTGTCTATGTGAAGGTACACAGTCCCTCCATGTGGTCCTTTTTTCCAAGTCCCTTCGGTTGTAGTCACATTTGTAGTATAACACGGGGCATTGGCCTTACATGTGTAGTTACCCTCCTTTCTATCCACTGTGGCATTCGCCCACCCTGTCCTGAACTGTTCCAGTGATTCTGTACTGATTACGTGTACAGGAGTAGCAGTTCTGCCTTTTTGTATAAGAGCACACGCAACAACCGCCGCAACAACCGCAAAGATCTTCATTCTTCTGGCTGAAGAACCTTTTTACAATGACTGGCGTGAATCCAGCTTGCCTTTCCTTCGAGCTTCACTGAGGTGCTTGTAACGAGTAGGACTTGAAAAGGACCATCAAATCTTGGGTCTAGACTTTTCCTCACGTGTCTTTTAACAACGACCCAATCTGCTGGTTCTAGCTTATACGTCAACTGAATCAGGACCTGGAATGGAAGCAAATACTTGTGCATGCACCTTGGTCAATTGTTTGTCAAGCGTTGATACATAATCTGTTAGTCTACCATACTGCATTTGGAGCACCTGTGGAAAATAACATCCTAATCTGGGAGCCGACCCAAATAAGATCTCATATGGGCTGAGACCTGTTCTTTTTGTGGGCGTGTATCTTACTGAGAACAAGGCTAATGGTAGACACTCGGTCCATGGTTTCCCGTTTTCTACCATTGCTTTTTGGATTTTCAATTTGAGAGTCCCATTTAGTCTCTCAACCTTCCCACTGCTTTGTGGATGGTATGGTGTATGTAGGGCTTGACTTATGCCTAGAGCTGACAACACATGGTTCATGATTTCACCCGTAAAATGAGTTCCTCTGTCGCTCTCGATCACCTCTGGAACTCCATATCTGCACACCACCTCGTTGATCAGTTTCTTTGCTGTGGCTACGGCTGTAGCTTTGGTTACTGGAAAAGCTTCTGGCCATCCTGAAAAGAGATCAATACAAACAAGCACATACTCCTAGGTACCAACTTTGGGTAGTTGAATATAGTCTATCTGCAGTCTCTGGAACGGATATATAGGTCTGGGTGTGTGCTTCTGTGGTACTTTTACAGTTCTTCCAATATTATGTGTTGCACAGATCATGCATCCTTGTGTAAAACTGCTGGCCATCACACTAAACCCTGGGGCATACCACACCTTGTTTACCAAGTCCATCATTGCCGTTTTTTATTGGTGTGTCTCTCCATGTGTTATCTGGGCCATCATTGGGAACATTGTCTTAGGCAGGCACAGTTTATTCTGGCATTGCCAGAGGCCATCTTTTCGTAGCGTTGCTCCTTGGGCCGTCCACTTGTCTTTTTCTTCTTTTGTTGCTTGTCCTTGAAGTTTTTTGCCGTAGTTCCGGGCTTACAGCTGGTCTTGTTTCCTCTGGATCTTTTATCTGACATACGGCTGCTAACACGGGTAGCTTCTGTGCTGCTTGCTTTGCCGCTTCGTCTGCCAGGGCATTTCCTTTTGTCTCTGGTGAACTCACCTTAGTGTGAGCTTTTATCTTTACTACTGCTACTTCTGTGGGTAACATCAGGGTCGCCATCAAATATTTTACAAAGTCTGCATTCTTTACAGGCGTACCTGCAGAGGTCAAAAATTGTCTTGCCCTCCATATGGGGCCATAATCGTGTGCAATCCCAAATGCATATCGAGAGTCAGTGTATATATTTGCTGTCTTTCCTTCTGCATGTTGGCATGCTGCTGCCAGGGCCTTAAGCTCCGCTTCTTGTGCTGAGCGGGACGCTGGTAAGGAGGCTGCTTCTAGGACTACATCTTCGGTGGTTACTGCATATCCTGTAAGAAAAGATCCTTCTACAAAATACCTTGAACCATCCACAAAGAGTATTTAGGTCTGGGTTTTGGAGTGGGGTATCTTTTACATGTGCGAAGCCCACTGTTTCCTGGGCCATAAGGGCCATACAATCATGTTCATCAGTTTCAGACAAAAATTGTGACCATACTTTACCTACGTCTTCTCCCCCCTTGCTCCAAAGGCAGTAAGGTAGCTGGGTTCAATGTAGTACAGCGGTGTAAAGTAACCTGCTCAGGGAGAAGAAGCGCACAGGTTAATCTCAAATGTCTTGCAGTGGACAAATGCTTAGGTTGTACTTGAGTTAGAATAGCAGTAATATATATATCATGTGGTGGAAATGCCAGGACCAAATCTGAGGCCTTGTTTAACATTGAATTTACAGCAATGATAGCTCTCACACATGATGGGGAACCTCGGGCCACAGGGTCTAGTCTAGCTGAATAATATACTATCGGGCTCTGCTGTGGTCCATGACTTTGTGTGAGAACCGCAGTGTCATGTCCATTTTGTTCAGTACAGTACAAAGTATATGCTTGCGTAGAGGTACTCCATGGATTGGTGTCACAAGCCGCTACCAAACACAACTCCTCCTCATTCAGCTGATAATCCAGAATACTTTGAGAATCTCACTTTTATCAGGTTCTGCAAATACTTGATTAATACAAAAACAAATAAAAATAAAACATTCCCAAAAACTTTACATCAAATTAACAATGTCCAGACAAGTTTTGTTTTGCCTTCTCCCTCATCTAAATCCATAAAGACTCGTGTGAGTGATGTCACCTCGCCTCCTGTGTAACTTTGCTGGAGGGGGATGGTCTCTTACACATAAACCAAAATTGTACCTGATCAGTTCCTTCACCCTTCCCCCCTTTGTGGACTCTGCGAGAGTGATGTAGCAGAGTTCACAACTACATCTCAACATAACACTAATTTAACCCCTTGTAATGTACAACAGCCTGAAACAAAAATGACTTTTTCCTGACAAACATTTGATCTTTACCATGACATAACTCATGTGTGAAATCAAAAACAAAACAATTGTAGTTAGTTATTCAATAAAACAGAAAATATTATCTCTGATCACATTAATTACTGCAAACCAATAAACAGTATATAAAAATAGGGAACGGTGGGGGGCACATACATTTTCAAAACCCCGTGTCTCACAGTATCTGTAGTTTAATACATCTGAATTAACATCAAAACACATGAAATCTGATCACATCATAACACATAAATATCGTAACTTTTATAACCAACAGCGCTTGCGCAAAAGAGAAGAAATGTATTTAGGTTTGTAGACATTACTGATATATATATATCTCAGCAGTGCATATTGAGATCCCTCTGTCTCATCAGCCCTGCAGACTGCACCCAGTCAGCCCCCCTCCTCCTCCTCTCAAACACAGCACACTTTAGGGGGGAGGGAGGTCACAAACTCGCAGCTTCTCACAATCTTAACACTTTCAATGCCGGCAAAACAACATACGTATCTGCAATCATTTATCACACCATTGTACAGGAATTATCTACGTTAATGTTTAACCGTACAATCTGACGGCCACCATCTCTATATTATGATGACGTGTTGTTTCATCAGTGAACTAAAACTGGAACTTCTGTAAATAGAAAAAACACTACAAATGACAAAATTAACAAGGTGATTATTTCATACTGATTTGGTTGGGCCGGGCGTGGCCACATCCTACGGAGGGGGCTTATAAAATCCACCTTCTTGTGTGAGTACCGGATATAACGGAACAACAGGTTTAGGTGTACCAAGATGGCCTCCTGGGGCGGGGAGTGGTGCCGAAGGCGTGGCATATATGGGAGGATCGGGGCGTGGAAAGTGACATGATACACAATATTCAACTTGGGGCGGGTTCTGTTAACCACAACTGGGACACTCCCACGAAGTTAGAATTCCACCGTCGCCATTATAGGGCGGTGGCTGGACACGTTCTTTGTAATACACATATTTGATGATTTTACCCTTTCTGTCTCGTATTTCTTGCTCAGTAAACTTGTCTTTAGTTATGGCTATGGCTGTTCTTTGCCAAGCTAATGCTTCATCTAACTTTCCTTCGTCACTTAATCTTCCCTTGTTTTCCCTAAGAGCTGCAGCCCATTCTTCCATCTATAAATATGCCACCTATGTGCATAACTTTCTTACTATTTTCTACATTCTTCTTGCCTTCTCTTTTTTCTACTATCTCTTTTGCGGTTAATGAACCACATTCCTTTGCCTGTCTCTTTGTTTTAAACACATTAAACATACTGTTCTATATTTAACACCGTCCTGAGAATGAAACCTTATTCTCGATGTTTCTGAACACAAAACACAATTTTTTTTTTATTTTTTTTTAACACAATTATAACTGACTGTCTGTCTCTGTCGTCTTAATGGTATCAACCTATACCCTGCGACCAATTAAATTATTACACTTACACCTGTCGTCTTAATGGTATCAACCTATACCCTGCGACCAATTAAATTATTACACTTACACCTGTCGTCTTAATGGTATCAACCTATACCCTGCGACTATTTGTCTCTGTCGACTTAATGGTATCAACCTATACCCTGCGACGAATTAAATTATTACACTTATACTTATCACCTATGCCGGCGAGACGCGACTATCTATACTATGATTCTTGGAACCACACAGCGGGTTAACTCTCTGTCGCTGAGAGTGTGGCCGGGATCGACTCCAAATACCTCGGTATCTTATCACCTGCTCACTCTCCCACACGGATAAGAGCCAATATTCATAAACATGAACTTAACCTTACCGTGTTTTATTTGAAGCTGATCAGACTTCCTGGGAGCGTGGCTGGTGATTCGATGTTGAGGCGTCTGGGGGTCGTCGATCACGGACACGGCTTATCCCTCGAGTGTGGCCCCACGTCGAGCGCCAAAATGTTCGGGTACTAATCAGTCTCAACCGGCAGGGATAATACGCTGAGTTCGTACGAAAGGAATCACACCACACAGAGTCTGGTACAAAGCTCCTCACTCAGCATCAGGCGTCACTGATTTATTTATTACACACATTTGTTCTATATCTCCTTTCTCCTGGGGGTGGGTACATGTTATCACACTTTTATAAAAGCACGTATCACTGTAAGCCTCTTGTTACTTTGTGTCATCCTTGGATAGGTTCACCCTTATCTGGTCCTTTAGATATGTCTTCATAGTTCATAGTTTGTTCATACCAGGAAGTGACTTGTTATTTTATTAGTGCGTAGTCCCTGTTCAGGGGCCATCTTGCCACGTATACTTATCTAATCCTATTACTATTGCTTCATCACAATTATGTACACAACTCTATAGTCTATATTTTATTAAAGAAAGAAAATTATTATAAACATTAACTTCTGTCCACTCCATCCTTCACACAATCATTAAATGTGTAAACGAAAATAAGGATAAAAAAATATATGAATAAAAAAAATAAATAAATAAATAAAAAATAAAAAATAAAATAGATAATGAAAAATAAAATTAATAATGAAAACTGATACTAATTAGTAAATAAGTATAACAATAAAGATAAAAATTGTGTAAACAAAGTACAAAAATTATAAAAATAGGAAATATATTACTCTTTCCCCTTCCTTTATTAAAATAGTACATAGGAATATGAAAAGAAAAAGAAAATATACAACTAAAGAGTATATGTATAGACAACTATACAGTAGAGTAAATTGAAGCTATATAGTCTAACTTGATTGAAGAGATCATCCCCCGATGCGCAAAAATTCATGATATATGATATATTCATGAACTAGATATTCGGCCCAAAGGAACATCACAGTGGAATAGGCCAACAGAACTATAAACATAGAACATAAAAAACAAAAATTAGAACAATTAAACAGACAATGTCCCCCCAAAAAAACATAATTGATGAAGAATAAATAATGAAGAGAAATTAAAATTCGCGCAAAAGGTGACAGTTACAGAAAGGGTTTGAAGCTAGTGGCCTCATTCAGGCCAAAAGGTGTGGTGGTGTTTAAAAGTGTGATCCACTTCAT
This sequence comes from Rhinoderma darwinii, assembly GCF_050947455.1. Taxonomy (NCBI): domain Eukaryota; kingdom Metazoa; phylum Chordata; class Amphibia; order Anura; family Rhinodermatidae; genus Rhinoderma; species Rhinoderma darwinii. The sequence continues at coordinate 568,319,558 of NC_134687.1, read as the reverse complement.
TTCTTTTTTCAAGAGGGCCTTACGGATGTCACCACCCCTACATCCCAAATGGACCCTGTCAATACCCCGAACTCTTAAGCCTCTGGGGTCGCTGGCATGGAATTCTCAAAAGTGACGAGGAACAGGTTGGAGTTGGTCAAACTCATGGGCATTCCGAGCCGACTGAATCTTACTTGCATGTTCAAGTACACGTATCTTCAATGGTCTACTTGTCATTCAGATCAAGTCACAAGGGCATGTGGCAAAATATATCACAGCTTCCGTTTTACAAGTGATGTTAAAAACTATCTTGTATTCCTTATCCCTTTTTGAATTAAAAAAGGAAGGTACTCGCAGAATATATTTGCAAGCTGCACAACTACCACAGTTGAAAGAGCCCCATGGAGGGCCACGACTACCAAAGGGATTACTTGGGGTCTTGGAGATATAATGGCTAGCTGTCAAAAGATCGCGTAGATTCTTAGATCTCCTCCACGTAATGGAGGGATTTTTGGGTAAACAAATAGACAGATCCTGATCCGTAAGAAGTACGTTCCAATGTTTCTGTACGATGTTACGTATTTCAGACCATTGGGAATTAAAGGTGGTAATGAATCTTACGTTCTGATCCGAAAATTGTTTCAATTTGGGTTTACTTACCAAGAGTGCCTCTCTTGATGCTTGCTTGGCTCTCAAATAGCCACGTCTAATATCTTTATGATTATAGCCACGGTCACAAAAGCGTTTTGACATATCGGAGGCTTGATGTTCAAAATTGTTGATGTTAGAACAGATACGTCGAGCCCTTAAAAACTGTCCCGTCGGAATTGATTTCTTGACTAATGGATAATGAAAAGAGGAGGCATGTAACAAAGAATTTGTCGAGGTCGCTTTTCTGAAAATGTCTGTAGAGATAGCATTACTACACTCTCTGGAAATCAAAATGTCAAGGAATTCTACACATGATTTACTGAATTTCCATGTCAGTTTGATGTTCAGATCATTGATATTTAAGGCAGATAAGAAAGTCTCCAGATCATGCAAGGAACCCTGCCAAATAAACAATATATCGTCTATGTATCGAGACCATAGGAGTACGGCGTCATGACCAGGGGTATTCAAAACTATATCTCTCTCCCACAGCCCCAGGAACAGATTGGCATAGGAAGGGGCACAGGAGGCCCCCATAGCCGTGCCCTGGAGCTGTAGGAAGAGGCGGTCCTTAAAAGTAAAAAAATTATGAGTGAGAGAGAACTCCAGCAGAGTTACAATCAACTCGATGAAATCAGGATCATAATTGGTCATCTCCAAAAAATATTTAGACGCACGTATTCCATGGTCATGATGAATAGACGTATAAAGAGATTCTACGTCACAAGTGACTAGGAACATATTATCTTCCAAATATACGCCATCTAATCGTCTCAGGACATCAGTGGTATCCTTGACGAATGATGGCAGGGTCTCTACACACTTCTGGAGAAAGAAATCGATAAATGTACATACATTCTCACAAAGGCCACCGATGCCCGAGACGATAGGACGACCGGGGGGATTTGTGGAATTTTTGTGGACCTTAGGTAGCAGGTAGAAAGTTGGTATGATCGGAAAGTCCACTACCAGTCCCTCTCTCAATTTGGAGCTGATTGCCTGCTCTTCCACCGCCCTTTGCATTAACCCATCAAGTTCTCTTTTAAATGACATGGTGGGATCACATGGTAAGCGACGATAACACTGTGATATGTTTAGCTGTCGAAACGCTTCACCCTCGTACATCAATGCCGGCCAGATCACAACATTCCCCCCCTTATCAGCAAGTTTGATAACAATCTCCTTGAGATCACGAAGTTGTTTAATAGCCTGTCTTTGATTGAAATTAAGGTTATACGTCAGACCAATATCAGTAATGGATTCCAAATCTCTTTTGACTAGCTTTTAAAAAATATCAATTGGAGGACACAAAGAAAAAGGAGGGAAATGTTGCGACCGCCGGCACAAATGCATGGGTAATTTGGGATCAGTATCGACATCCTGTTAATCAAGGAGGGATACTAGTGCATCCATAGCCTGTCTTTCAGCGAGTGAATCACCCAAATATGGATGATCACGCCTGCTGAAATGTTTTTTGAAAAGGAGTTTGCGCGAAAATAATGCAAGATCTTTAATAGCGGTGAATAGATCAAATTTACCCGTGGGTGAAAATGATAGACCCTTTTGTAAAACCTCAATCTGAGGAGATGTAAGGACAAGAGAAGATAGATTGATTACCTTTAAAATCTCCTGTTTTTCTTGTCCCTGTTGATATTGCCTCCCGTTTTTCTTTTTATTGAGGGGGTTCTTAGGTTGTAATTGCGGTCTCCATCCAAGGGGACCCGGGGTCTGCCTAAAAAACCGCATTCCTCCTCCGATGCCAAGGATATCGAGGACGATGAACGCGAGAAAGACCGAGTTCTCTCTCTGTTATTTTTCCAGCGATAGACTTTATTGGATTGAAAATCACCCAGATCGCGTTGGAATTTCTTAATCTTGATGTCCTGAATATTCTTTTCCCACTTAAAGAGATCTTCCTCTAATGATTTATCAAAAGTTACAAGATCATCTTTAGTGAGAGTTTGTTGAATTTTGTCCTTGAGGACATCGATCTCCTTCTCCAATACCTCCAATCTTTTACGATCAGCGCCTATAAGTAACTCCAATAGAGTACGGGAACATTTAGTGAGGGTATCCTCCCATTTAGAGACAAAAATAGGATCCTCTACCTCTAAGGTAGGAAAAACCTGGACACGCAGGCCTCTTGGCAAAATATTTTTTTGAAGATAATTTTCGAGTGTGACCTTGTTCCACCACACCTTAGTGCGTTTTTCGAGTAGTTCTCGAATTCTAAGCTTCAAACCCTTACTGTCACCATCCTCTGAAACCCCTACTGAACGCTCTCCAAATATAGAACCGAGACGTGTAATCCAGTCCTTATCACGTTTTCTAAAGTCCATGTATCCAGAGGCAATATCTGTGAACACAGACAAACAATTTATAGTAAACCTACAAGAGACCTCTAAAAAAGGGAAGCGGGGGGTCCCCAAGAAACTATAGAGACAACCGAGGAGCAATGAAGCACGGTGGATAACACACCCCAATGAATAATATTCAAAATATAATAGTCACGTATTGTAAAAGAATATATAGATCTTTATTAATAAATAACAATACATGGTATCACATAAAATACAATAAACATACAAACAAACATATGGAGAGCAGCAGCACGGTAGACTGATAAGTATACCAAAGGGTTAAGCAAACCTGACCCAGCTCAGAGTCTACCATCCAAAGTCAAATCCCAAAATAGAAGGTAAATAATAGATATGTGTTGTAAGAATAAATATAGCAAGAGATGCTATGGAGACTGCATAATATGTAAAACACAACAATAATCTGCTATATAGCTCTGAAAATATGTAACAAAAAATGTGAGGAGAACCAAGCAGGAAAATGGCAGTAACAACAACATCAATAGATATCCTAAAATTAAAGGAAACTCACATACCTAGGGACATGATGGGAGAGAGCTGAGATGGAACACAGGAGCAAAAACGCCTCGACGCGCGTTTCGCCACGGACTGACTTCGTCAGGAGGCTAACGATATTAAAATAAGGGGGACTATATAAAGGGTAGCTGGCACTAATAATGATACACACCTGTGGATGCTGCGCAGATCGACGCTCACACCGCATGTTGCGAGACACCTCATCACCAAGAGCGCCAGAGTGTTCGCATGGTGATGACGCATTACGTCATTGGACGCAAGGCGCACATCACCAAGGTGATGCGAACAAACAAAGTTGGCACCATGGAATGAGATACTCACAGCGCATGCGTGGAGTAGCGTACATACATACAAGCACTAGGTGAAATTAGAGGGCAGAAAGGATATATGCCGAGCAGCTCAAATTGGTAAAGAGCTCAAATGGGGACGATTTGATCAAACTATAGTACAGATGACAAATATCGATATTCAAATTTATGCAAGATATATTAAAAAATAATAATAAACATAAGTGATCTATATGCGACTCAAATTAGACATAATAGCAAAAAAACAATCATAGTATGTGTTATATACATGAAGAATATAAATATATAAACAATATATTCCTTCCTTGTCTTTTTACAGTGTCAACATTTATTGATTACTAATGCCTACGATTTCCTTATAAGTGATACCTATATACACTCTATCAAATAAGAATAAATAATGGTGAAAAAAACGTGAAGGATAAAAAAATAAATAAATAAATACGTGAAAAAAATGTGAAAATGTAAAAATGTAAGAATTTATTATGTGAATTTTTTTATAAAACAAAGAATTGAATACAATAAAAGGTGTAAATAATTAGGTGAGTAAAAAGAAATATGTATATACTATACAGCACAATTAGTGTTTAAAGAAATATATATCTATATGTACAATTTAAATAAATAGTGCAGAGAAAGTATATTGTGAAAAGGAATATGGACAGAGAATACACACTGGTATCACAATAGGCATGAACATTCAGATCACATGCATGTAAAGACATCTATATGACAGATATATACGAAGGATAGTAGTAACATGAAATAAAGAATGTAAATCATTAGAATAAAATAAAAATATAAATGATGAATAAAAGTGAATAGTAAATAGTGAAACAATCATTAAATGTGTAAACGAAAATAAGGATAAAAAAATATATGAATAAAAATAAAAAATAAATAAATAAAAAATAAAAAATAAAATAGATAATAAAAAATAAAATTAATAATGAAAACTGATACTAATTAGTAAATAAGTATAACAATAAAGATAAAAATTGTGTAAACAAAGTACAAAAATTATAAAAATAGGAAATATATTACTCTTTCCCCTTCCTTTATTAAAATAGTACATAGGAATATGAAAAGAAAAAGAAAATATACAACTAAACAGTATATGTATAGACAACTATACAGTAGAGTAAATTGAAGCTATATAGTCTAACTTGATTGAAGAGATCATCCCCCGATGCGCAAAAATTCATGATATATGATATATTCATGAACTAGATATTCGGCCCAAAGGAACATCACAGTGGAATAGGCCAACAGAACTATAAACATAGAACATAAAAAACAAAAATTAGAACAATTAAACAGACAATGTCCCCCCAAAAAAACATAATTGATGAAGAATAAATAATGAAGAGAAATTAAAATTCGCGCAAAAGGTGACAGTTACAGAAAGGGTTTGAAGCTAGTGGCCTCATTCAGGCCAAAAGGTGTGGTGGTGTTTAAAAGTGTGATCCACTTCATTTCTTTTTTCAAGAGGGCCTTACGGATGTCACCACCCCTACATCCCAAATGGACCCTGTCAATACCCCGAACTCTTAAGCCTCTGGGGTCGCAGGCATGGAATTCTCGAAAGTGACGAGGAACAGGTTGGAGTTGGTCAAACTCATGGGCATTCCGAGCCGACTGAATCTTACTTGCATGTTCAAGTACACGTATCTTCAATGGTCTACTTGTCATTCCGATATAGATCAAGTCACAAGGGCATGTGGCAAAATATATCACAGCTTCCGTTTTACAAGTGATGTTAAAAACTATCTTGTATTCCTTATCCCTTTTTGAATTAAAAAAGGAAGGTACTCGCAGAATATATTTGCAAGCTGCACAACTACCTCATATCTCATTCCATGGTGCCAACTTTGTTTGTTCGCATCACCTTGGTGATGTGCGCCTTGCGTCCAATGACGTAATGCGTCATCACCATGCGAACACTCTGGCGCTCTTGGTGATGAGGTGTCTCGCAACATGCGGTGTGAGCGTCGATCTGCGCAGCATCCACAGGTGTGTATCATTATTAGTGCCAGCTACCCTTTATATAGTCCCCCTTATTTTAATATCGTTAGCCTCCTGACGAAGCCAGTCCGTGGCGAAACGCGCGTCGAGGCGTTTTTGCTCCTGTGTTCCATCTCAGCTCTCTCCCATCATGTCCCTAGGTATGTGAGTTTCCTTTAATTTTAGGATATCTATTGATGTTGTTGTTACTGCCATTTTCCTGCTTGGTTCTCCTCACATTTTTTGTTACATATTTTCAGAGCTATATAGCAGATTATTGTTGTGTTTTACATATTATGCAGTCTCCATAGCATATCTTGCTATATTTATTCTTACAACACATATCTATTATTTACCTTCTATTTTGGGATTTGACTTTGGATGGTAGACTCTGAGCTGGGTCAGGTTTGCTTAACCCTTTGGTATACTTATCAGTCTACCGTGCTGCTGCTCTCCATATGTTTGTTTGTATGTTTATTGTATTTTATGTGATACCATGTATTGTTATTTATTAATAAAGATCTATATATTCTTTTACAATACGTGACTATTATATTTTGAATATTATTCATTGGGGTGTGTTATCCCCCGTGCTTCATTGCTCCTCGGTTGTCTCTAGAGAACCGTGAAAGTGCCACAAAAACACACCCCAAAGCCAATTTACCCATTCCAGAGACTACAGATAGACTATATTCAATTACCAAAAGTCGGTACCTATGAGTATGTGCTTGTTTGTATTGATCTCTTTTCAGGATGGCCAGAAGCTTTTCCAGTAACCAAAGCTACAGCCGTAGCCACAGCAAAGAAACTGATCAACGAGGTGGTGTGCAGATATGGAGTTCCAGAGGTCATCGAGAGCGACAGAGGAACTCATTTTACGGGTGAAATCATGAACCATGTGTTGTCAGCTCTAGGCATAAGTCAAGCCCTACATACACCATACCATCCACAGAGCAGTGGGAAGGTTGAGAGACTAAATGGGACTCTCAAATTGAAAATCCAAAAAGCAATGGTAGAAACCGGGAAACCATGGACCGAGTGTCTACCATTAGCCTTGTTCTCAGTAAGATACACTCCAACAAAAAGAACAGGTCTCAGCCCATATGAGATCTTATTTGGATCGGCTCCCAGATTAGGATGTTATTTTCCACAGGTGCTCCAAATGCAGTATGGTAGACTAACAGATTATGTATCAACGCTGAACAAACAATTGACCAAGGTGCATGCACAAGTCTTTGCTTCCATTCCAGATCCTGATTCAGTTGAAGGGACGCATAAGTTAGAACCGGGAGATTGGGTGGTCGTTAAGAGACACGTGAGGAAAAGTCTAGACCCAAGATTTGACGGACCGTTTCAAGTCCTACTCACAACAAGCACCTCAGTGAAGCTCGAAGGAAAGGCAAGCTGGATTCACGCCAGTCATTGTAAAAAGGTTCTTCAGCCAGAAGAATGAAGATCTTTGCGGTTGTTGCGGTGGTTGCTGCGTGTGCTCTTATACAAAAAGGCAGAACTGCTACTCCTGTACACGTAATCAGTACAGAATCACTGGAACAGTTCAGGACAGGGTGGGCGAATGCCACAGTGGATAGAAAGCAGGGTAACTACACCTGTAAGGCCAATGCCCCGTGTTATACTACAAATGTGACTACAACCGAAGGGACTTGGAAAAAAGGACCACATGGAGGGACTGTGTACCTTCACATAGACAAAACAGCCAACATTAGCATACAAGAAGAGACGCCGGGGCTGTTGCTTTGTTGTTATGAACCAGATTTACAGTATCTACAGAAATATACAACCAGTATAAATAGAAACGAAATGATAAATAAGACTTATGAAAGATGCAACGAGGAGAGGCTCAACTCTACGATTGTAATAAAAGAAACTGATGGGATGATATTATGTATGAATAATAGCGAAATAAGAAATAGAATATATTTTGTATTCTTGATAACAATTTTAAGAGATAGTTTTAAGCCACATATAACAGTACAAAGTCTGGAAAGAATCCCACACACTTGTAAGAGCGCTGTAACCCAACAGCAGAAAAAGAATGTACACTTCAATATTTCCTTCCCTGAATCCCCCAGACAAAAAAGAGAATGGTATGACACGCTATTAGGAGGGGTAGGAACGGGATTAGGAGTATTGAATGGTATACAGTTAGAAACAGTTATGAACAAATTAAACTCAGTGGGAGATGACACATCTACTGCATTAAGGATAGGTGCGTCATGGTTACCTACTACCTTTGACTTACAGCAAAAAGGGTTAGCTATAGATGAACTGTTTCTAAATGTTTTTAATGAAAGTATGCTAACCGAATATAGAATATTACAGAATGTATCAACTTTTGTAAATTGGACAGTATGTACGCTTAAAACGATGTGGCAACAAGAACAGATGAATAATTTTAAGAATAAATTGTTTAGTAGTCATGTTAGGCAATGGACAGACATTCTGCCCATAGGAAAGAGAAATGATACGTGGTTATTGTTACAGCCTGAGTATACTGAGTGTACACCTAAATGGTGTGCAGGAAGACTAATAGCATTTAATGTGAAAAATCCTACTCTATTATGCAAATTTATTGTTATGCCAATGGTAATGATTGATCCGGTGACATTATTAGGACAATATTGGATGCCGGAAATGAAAGGAACACACATAGATTCTCAAAATAAGACAAGGAATATAGATTTGTGCCAATTAACAGAGCAAGGATATGTATGTAATCAACAGTCAGGGATATATGAACCCTGTCTAATGCAGCACCAGGATAATGTATGCGCACTCACTATAATCCCAGAAGCTAACCTACAGGTTTATATTGAAGTAGGTCCACAGCATGTATGTTTAATAACTAACAACAAGCAGACCCTTAGCCAGTTTAAACTCACAGGACCATTTTCAGGATGTCTATACAATGTGACGCATTTGACTTGGGGGAACCAAACTATAGTGTTCCTGCCTACTTTAGAAGAAATAATGTCCACTATATGGGTACCTGAACCTTTGCCCTATGGAAATTTTAGTTTATCTTTAGACAAATTGAAAAAGGTGTTACAACGATCAGGAGAAGTTGAAAAACTAATCCAAGCCCATAATGTAACTCTAAGTAGGGTGAAAATATTGGCTACAATAGCAGCTAGGGAAGTGATACATTTGTCATCAGCAATTAAAGATGCTAGTGCCCATCACTGGTATGACGTTTTTACAGGATTCTCACCTACAGCTACTAAAATATTACATGTGCTTTTCCAACCATTGATTTGTTTAATGATATTATTTGTATTGCTTACATGTTTTAATTGTTATGCATTTTGTAAAATAAGGGAAGCATTCAATCAGAGGCCTATACATTATGATGAAAGAATGTTGTGAGATTACCCCACCTACATACCTGTGTGAATCAAGTGAAGAAATGGATCGAAGCCTTGCTATCCGGAGATAGAAGTAGCATTGGAATTTAGGTGTTGGTAAAATCACAAAAGGAGGGATTGTTATGGTATAAATATACATATATAATGTATTTGGGACCATAGGGAGTGAAATGTTATAAAGGAGAACATGTGTTGCAATGTAAAGGTATTTTAGAAAGGTTAAGAGAGGAAATAGTTTGCAGATGCTCTGCCGTCCCTTGAAAATTGCAAACAGATGGTGGTCAATCACTTGACCACCCCCCTAAGCATAAAGGAAACATAAGGGAATACCTGGTGCTCCACCAATGAGCTTATATGGGAAAGGAAGCTGTAAGGCTTGAATATACAGATGACTCATATGTTATGGAATGTTCTTTGTTCGTCTGATGCTATAAGTATGAACGTTTGTAGTTCAATAAATTAGAAGTATTTTACCTTGAGAAACGTCTCAGTGTATCTGTTACTTCTCCGAGCAGCTCGTCCTACCTATCGATTTGAACCTGCATGGAGATCAAGGCGTAAAGTGACCCCATTGCGATCACAACACCAAACAGCATTCCGGCTTGGCCTCACTCTCTGAACATGACGTCAGAAGTAGGACGACAGCCTGCCCTGATTTTCTACCTGTCTCTCCGTATGACTGAACACTGCCTGCCTTGAGATTTCCTCATCTTACCGTGAGGATATCTGCTGCTTGCCCTGACCTCTGCTAGTTTTGACCATGCTCTTGCCTACTGTTTCTGTTACATACTCTGTTCATGTCAGCCATTGCCAACAGAGACTACTCTGGGAATCCCTAGCAGCCCACATCTCTGTAAATACCTGGGGATCCCTTAGACTACGCCCCCTGGTTTAGACCCATGCCAAATCGGTTAGCAACACAATGGGTTCATACCACCCTGTGTTGGCCTCGTGACATATATCTGTAGTCTCAGGTGATCTTGGCGGCTAAGGCTATGGTTTCTCTGATTTCTGTAGTGGCAGCAGCATTGCAGTGCTGCGGGAGCTGAAATAGAGAAGACATCTCGTTATTGTGTTCGGCTGTCTCTGAAAGTCAGACATCTGAAGTTTTCCACATAACATTTTTACTCTGTTGACAATCGTTTACTATTTTTGGTTTTGTCACTAAAAAATAATTGTCTGTATCTAAATGTAGATGTAACTGGGATAGAATTGTCCATTATAAATGGATCATTACTGGGTTTCTTTTAATTCATGACTAGAATTATATTAATTACTGTACCTAACATATGGTTTTGAGATACAAGAAAGAATGGATGCCTCCAGCTCACCTTAATTAAGACATGGATAATTTGATCTCTGCGCACGGGTCTTCGTGTCGGCACACGGGAGTAGTAGACAAAACGAGAAGAGGGTAGATCCAGCGCTGATGGAAGAGTATAAAAGGAAACTTTTTCCAAGTTTTAATTCAGTAGATTAAAAAAGCGATCCATGGAAGAAATATGCTGAAAAAATCTTGTCCTGTATTGCCAAGATAATGAGAAAAATAGATGGCCTACGCGTTTCGAACGTCACTTGCGTTCTTAATCATGGCTTGTGCGTACTGACTTTGAATGTGGAGTTTTATATATCCGGGATGACATCTGTTTGTTTGATTGCGTTCCAGGAGAATTTCCCTAATGAAACGCAAACGTCAATCCTTTGCTACCCGTGTTCATTCAAACAAGGAATCGGGATTCATTTGGTTGGTAAGTATTTTGGTCTTTTTATAACAATATTATTGTTGATCATTGTTGTCTTTATAAAATGATTCGTAAGTTAGAAATGAGCTCCTTCATATGGTTTTGAGCTTATAGAAATATATAACAAATCAGAATGTGCTTTTCTCACTTTATACAGAATCCAGAATTATTTGGACAGTGACACAATCTTCATGATTTGGGCTCTGCATGCCACCACATTGGATTTGAAATGAAACAACTGAGATGCAATTGAAGTGTAGACTTTCAGGTTTAATTCAATGGGTTGAACAAAAATATCCTGTGAAACGTTTAGGAATTGCAAGCATTTTTCTACTCGGCCTCCTCATTTCAGGGGCTCAAAAGTAATTGGAAAAATTAACATTACCATAAATAAAATGTTTTTTTAAATACTTAGTAGAGAATCCTTTGCAGGCAATGACTGCCTGAAGCCTGGAACCCATGGACATCACCAAACGCTGGGTTTCCTCCTTTGTGATGCTTTGCCAGGCCTTTACTGCAGCTGTCTTCAGTTGTTGCTTGTTTGTGGGTCTTTCTGCCTTAACCCCTTCCCGACATAAGACATACAGTCACGTCATAGCCGGGTAGGGGAAGTATGGAACGGGCTCACGGAGTGAACCCGCTCCATACGATGCGGGTGTCGGCTGTTTGTTACAGCCGACACTTCAGAGTAACGAGCAGCATCGCGCTCGAGAGGGATCCCGCTTGTTTAGCTAGTTAAATGCAGCGGTCAATAGCGACCACAGCATTTAAATCGTTAGAAAGAGGGGGCGACCCCCTAACAGCTCATCGTGCCCCCGCAACGCAATTGCGGGGGTGGGGCGATGGTTGCTATGGCTGCCTGGGGGCCTAATGAAGGCCCCCAGGTCCGCCATCTTTGTACACCTATTAAGCCCTGCCTCCGGTAGGGCTTAATAGATGCCTGCCAGAATCACGATATACTGCAATACATTAGTATTGCAGTATATTGTGCAAGTGATCTAACGATCGCTGGTTGAAGCCCCCTAGGGGGACTAATAAAAAAAGTAAAAATGAGTTAAATAAAGTTTTTCTATTTTTATTTTTTTTTATTGTCCAATTACCTTTGGTCCCTTGAAAAAGAGGCAGCTACATATTAAAGAGATGTAATTCCTAAACCTTTCCTCAAATTAGGATGTGAATACCCTCAAATTAAAGCTGAGAATCTGCACTTTAAGCCCATATTGATTATATAACTGTATATTCAATATGTTTTGGTAAACAGCTAAAATGCCAAAATTTGTGTCACTGTCCAAATACTTATGGACATAACTGTAAATGTCAGGGCCGATATAGATGATGACTTGCAGGAGCTGCTGTGTTCCATCGGGAATGTATTGAGACACACAAAGTGTAAGACCTTAAGGCATCTGTGTCACGATGCGGGGTGTGGACCCACTGGGCAGTACCGCGTAGCGGGATGGCAGCTGGCCAAACACGTATAGTACAGAGTCTATAGTCCAGAAAGGGTACCTGTGGCAACTCGGACAGTAGCAAGGCAGGCTAGGCTGTGACCAGGCGGCAGGTAGACATCAGGCGTGGAATAGCGGAACAGGCGTGGAATGCAGCACAACACGACAACAGCTCAGAAAGGTACTAGATCTGGTTAGGACGGGAAACAGGATACAGGATACAGGAACAGGGAACACTTGGAAACTGGAAGACACTAGGAGACCATTAGCAAGACAAACTTTGGGTAACGAACAATGCTCAGTCAAAGAACAAGAGGGCAGAGCCCCTCTTATAGTCCTGTAGCAGTCTAGGCTTGATTTCAGACTTTCTGCAATTATGCGCGCACTGGCCCTTTAAGACCGTGCACACGCGGGCGCGCGCGCACGCCCTCCAGGAGACAGTCTCGATACCAGATAGTGAGTGCCGGCGCCTCACTGGAGGACGACACAACAGAGAACACACATGTCCATGGCCAGGGTCGTCGAGGGGTAAGCCAGAACGACGGGCCGTGGCCATAGACGTTTCAGTATCCCCCCTCTTACGCCCCCTCTTCTTTCTACCAGAGCGGGAGAAAAACTTCCTCACGAGGACAGGGGCATCGATGTTCTCCTCTGGCTCCCAAGACCTCTCTTCTGGGCCGAACCCCCTCCAATCCACTAAATAAAACGTCCTTCCTCCCACCTTCTTGGTGGCCAGAATCTCCCTTGCTTCGAAAGTCCCGGACGAGCCACCAGGGACCACTGCGGAACTAGGAGTCCTGGAGTAGCGGTTCAGGACCACGGGCTTCAGCAAGGAGACATGGAAGGAGTTAGGGATCGATCTTGAGGGTAGGAGGCATCCGCAGCTTGTAAGACACCGGGTTAATCTGTAGGAGGATTTCGAAGGGTCTGAGGAACCTAGGAGCAAATTTGCAGGACAGCACCCTCAGCCGGATATTCTTTGAAGACAGCCAGACCTTAGTACCTGGAAGAAACTGAGGAGGAGCCTGTCTTCTTGTATCAGCCTTTCTCTTTATGCGGTCCACCGCCAGCAGGATAGAAGATCGGGTCTGTTGCTATATTTGCAGAAAGTCCCTGAAGGTAGAGTCGGCTGCAGGCACCTGGGACATAGTAGAGACAGGAAGAGGTATACGAGGATATTGGCCGTAGACGATGAAGAACTGGATGTGGTTGACTCACTAGTATGGTTATTATAGGAGAACTCTGCCCACGGGAGCAGCACCCAGTGATCATGCCATTTGGAGACAAAGTGCCGCAGATAGTTCTCCATAATCTGGTTAACCCTCTTGACTTGCCCATTGGACTGGGGATGACAGGCCGAAGAGAAGTCCAACTTTACACAAAACATCGGATTGAACGAGACCCCTCGGTCCGAGACAATATGCAGGGGCAAGCCGTGCAGACGGAAGATGTGTTGAATGGAAGAGGTCGGCCAATCACGCAGCAGAAGGCAGACCAGTCAAGGGAACAAAATGAGCCAACTTAGAAAATCGATCCACCACCACCCAAATCACACTGCAACCCACAGAGGAAGATTCGTGACAAAGTCCATTGCAACATGCTGCAACGGGCACAGGCAGTGGTTGGAGCAGACCAGCTGGTGTAGAGTGGGCAACTTTATTTGCTGCGCATACCATACATGAGGAGACAAAGTCAATGACATCTTTGGGCAGCGTGGGCCACCAGAGCTGGTGGGCGATTAGATCCTGGGTCTTACAAGCACCCGCGTTACCTGCCAGCTTGGAACTGTGACCCCAGCGAAGGATTCTTCCTCTGTCTGCCAGACGCACAAAAGTCCCTCCCGGAGGGATGTCTCTAACCTGCAGAGGGTTCACAGAGAAGATGCAGGAAGGATCAATAATATTCTGTGGGGATTCCACTGTGTCCTCTGACTCAAATGACCTCGACAAGGCATCGGCCCTCACATTCTTGTCGGCAGGTCAGTAGTGGAGTTCGAACCGGAACCGAGCAAATAACAACGACCACCTAGCTTGATGAGGATTCAACCGCTGAGCCGTCTGTAGGTAGGTCAGGTTCTTGTGATCCGTGAAGACCCAGATAGGATGGACTGCGCCTTCCAGTAGGTGTCTCCACTCCTGCAGAGCCAGCTTGATGGCCAGTAACGCCCGATCCCCAATAGAGTAGTTGCGCCCTGTGGAAGAAAACAGCTTGGAATAGTAGCCACATACCACAGTCTTGCCCTTCGAATCTCTCTGGAACAACAGTGCACCAGCACCAACAGAGGAAGCGTCCACCTCTTAAGAAAACTGTAGGGATACATCAGGGTGGTGAAAAATAGAGGCTGACATGAAGGCTTTTTTTAAAGATTCAAATGCGGCTTCTGTCTCCGGAGTCCATACATTGGCATTCATGCCCTTTTTAGTGAGGGTAGAGATGGGAGCTGTCAAAGATGAGAAGTTGAGAATGAACAGCCGGTAGAAGTTGGCGAATCCCAGGAAGCATTGTATGGGCCTTAAGCCTTGGGGGCGTGGCCACTCCAGGACAGCCTTTACCTTCTGAGGGTCCATCTTGAGGCCCTGATCGGAGATGATATAGCCCAGGAAGGATAGAGACTTCTTTTCAAACACACACTTCTCCCATAGACGAAGCAACACCTGGCGGACATGACTTTGATGAGTTACTGGATCTGGGGAAAAAATCAAAATGTCATCGAGATACACCACAACACAAGCATAAAGGAGATCACGAAAAATGTAATTTACAAATTCTTGAAACACTGCGGGGGCATTATACAGGCCAAAGGGTATAACTAGATATTCGTAGTGCCCATGACGAGTATTAAAAGCAGTCTTCCGTTCGTCACCTCGACTAATCCAGATCAGATTGTAGTCCAGTTTAGAAAAAAAAATTGCGACCCGTATGCGGTCAAACAGTTCAGAAATCAAAGGCAGAGGGTACCTGTTGTTCACCGTGATCTGATTCAGGCCTCGGTAGTCAATGCAAGGTTGTAGCAATCCATCTTTCTTCTTGACAAAGAAGAACCCCGCTCCGGCCAGGGATGAGGATTTACGAATGAAGCCCCTCTCCAGATTCTCCTTAATGTAGGCCGACATAGACTGGGTCTCTGGCAAGGAGAGAGGGTACACTCTACCGCAAGGAGGAGACGACTCAGGAACCAGGTTGATCGGACAATCATATGCCCGGTGTGGCGGCAAGGTCTCAGCCTCCTTTTTATTGAAGACATCGGAGAACATGGAGAAACAAGAACGCAACCCTGCCAATGAATGAAGCGGAGAAGGCTGTAGTGACTGGATATGACCCAGACAGCGGTCAAGACACTTCGGACCCCATTGGAGAACCTCTACAGAGTTCCAATCCAGGACTTGGGCGTGCAGATGGAGCCAAGGCAAACCCAACAGCACGGGGTTGACGGCCTTAGACAGGACAAACAGGGAGATGAGCTCAGCATGAAGAGCTCCCACTTGGAGTCTCAACGGCTTGGTCACAGACACAACTGGGTCAGGCAATGGCAGTCCATCCACCGAGGCAACGATCAACGGCCTTTCTAACAGGACAGTAGACAACTGAAGAAGATCCACAAGGTCTTGGCAGATGAAGTTGGCTGCAGAGCCAGAGTCCAGGTAGGCAGAGATCGGATGGCACCTCTCACCAGCAATGATGGTTACGGGAATGAATAGTTTGGAAGAGAGATCTCGATTAAATGCAGTGACACCCAGGGCTGTCTCTCCAACCAAACCTAGGCGCTGGTTTTTTTTTGCTTCTGAGGACACAGACGCACGACATGGCCAGCGAGGCCGCAATATAAACAGCCTGCGCTGTTTCTCCTGGACCGACAATTTTAGCCGGTCCACTTGCATCGGAACCTCGGGCAAAGCAATAGAAGCAGGCAAGAGGGGTTGCTGGAAGTTGGGCGCCAGTCTAGGAAGCCATCTCTCCTGACAAACTTCATGAGATCTCTCCCTTAGCCTTATGTCTACCCGATTGGCAAGCAGAATCAAGTCGTCCAAGGCAGGTCGCAGATCTTGAGCGGCCAGTTCGTCCTTGATCTCGGACGACAGACCATGCCAAAAGGATGCCACCAAGGCCTCATTGTTCCAGGATAGCTCTCCTGCCAGGGTCCGGAACTGGATGGTATATTCGCCCACGGAGGTGTCCTCTTGGCGAAGGTTGAAGATAGCAGCGGTTGCTGACGAGACTCGTCCTGGCTCCTCGAAAACAGTCCGGAATAACCGCACGAACCCCTGGAAGTCTTGGGTCTCGGGTCCCTGACGTTCCCAGATAGGGTTTGCCCATGCCAGGGCCTTGCCGGCAAGTAGGGACATGATAAATGCGATCTTGGTTCCGTCCGACGGAAATGCTCGGGCGTGCAGGGTAAAATGAATATAGCATTGGTTCAGAAACCCCCGACACGTACTGGCTTCTTCATAGAACTGAGAGGGCAATGGCAGCGAGAACCAAGGATCCGAGCCAGAACTGCCAGGAGGTGTAGCAGGAGGGTCAACCTGAGGAGTTTGCATAGAGGCAGGAAGAGAAGCAACTAGCGTCCCTAGCTGCTGTGCCATAGAGCCCACTGCCACAAGAAGTTGAACTTGTCTAGCTCAGAGATCCAGCAGGTCCGCCTGCATGGCTTGGGAGGGTGACATGCCTTTGAATTGACCAGTGGAGTCCATGGCCAAAGCGTACTGTCACGATGCGGGGTGTGAACCCACTGGGCTGTTCCGCGTAACGGGATGGCAGCTGGCCAAACAGGTAAAGTACAGAGTCAATAGTTCAGAGAGGATTATGAAAAACAAAAAGAAAAAGAAAAGAAGAAAAGAAAATATTCCAGAAATATGACTAGGCACTCTTGGGTTAATAGAAAATTATCAAAAGTATTTTATTTTGAACTCCAGATATAATCGGAAGTATAAATATACATATACACAAATTTTAAAAGAAAATCTCCTGGCCAGGAAAACCATACAATTGGAACTTCCAAGGATTAAAAAAAAATATATATATATATATTGTCAAAAACCGCAAGTGTGAATATAACCCAGCGGTTTTAATGAAATTCTTTCGAAATAATATATATACATTGTGAATGTTATTTATCATAGGGAACTTGATTTATGTACAGAAGTTCCAATTGTATGGTTTTCCTGGCCAGGAGATTTTCTTTTAAAATTTGTGTATATGTATATTTATACTTCCGATTATATCTGGAGTTCAAAATAAAATACTTTTGATAATTTTCTATTAACCCAAGAGTGCCTAGTCATATTTCTGGAATATTTTCTTTTCTTTTTTTCTTTTTCTTTTTGTTTTTCATAATTTCCTATCAGAAATGGCACCGTGCTATATTATCATTGCATTTTTGGGTTTTCATATTGGGTATGGTTTAGTTATAACCACATCTTTTTCTATATAAGTTCAGAGAGGAAACCTGAGGCAACGTAGACAGTAGCAAGGCAGGCACGTCTGGGACCAGGCTGCGCGTAGACGTCAGGTGTGGCGTAGCAGTGCAGACGTGGAACACAATATGGCAACAGCTCAGCACGGCACTAGAACAGGATAGCACAGAAACAGGATACAGGAACAGGGTACACTGGGAAACTGAAAGACACTAGGAGACCATTAGCACGACAAAATTCGGGTAAAAAACAATGCTCTGGCAAGGAACAAGAGGGCAGAGCCCTTTTTATAGCCCAGAGCATCCTGGGCCAGATTACAGACTTCCTGCAATATGCACGCACTGGCCCTTTAAGATCGTGCACGCACGGGCGCGCGCGCCCTCCGGAGACAGTCTCGGTATCCGGAAGTGAGTGCCAGCGCCTCACAGGAGGATGACGCTGCACACAAGTCGGATCTCCATGGCCACGGCCGTCGAGGGGTAAGGTAGAACGATGAGCCGTGGCCATAGACGTTACGACCCCTCTAATAAAAAATTGCGACAGTGAGGGAGAAATAAAATGGCAGGGCGGGTGGGCCCTGGTCACTGGAACGATCAGGTACTGGCCCTGAACCTCCGAGAACGTGGATTTTAAAAGGAGAATCTTCCCGCCGAAAAATCCGAACTGCCAATCAACTTCAACTCCAGGTGCCGGGAAGAATATTGACTTTACACATCTTCTCCCCCCGTTTTCTCCAGGTACCAATCAGATGCCGACTCCTGGTGATGTGCAGATTATCGGAAACTTCCAGAAGCCGACAGGTAAGTACCAACTGAAACACAAAGAAGGGGGGACGACCAAAACACCTAAAAACAGAATTTCATTAACAAAAAAGCATAGCAATTATCTAAATTATTATTAATATACCTGTACTATCATGTGTCCACCAAACAATACTGCTCGGGGAGGGGGAGGGGGAAGTCATGAAGGTACAAGGCACAATTAAAATAAACTCAAATTAAAACATATAAGACACAGAAAACAGTTATGTGGATAAAAAAGGCCACAATGTTTTTATTAAGGGTTACCAAAATTATCAATAATAATAAATACTTTAAAAAACCAAAATACTTAAAACCAATATAAAAAAAAAGACCCCAAATAAGAAATAAACCATTTTTAATAAATCAGTCCACCCAGCAATAGAGACAAAAAAAAAACCACAAGCCTTGACCTAAGAAGGCAAGGCCCTGAAAGCAGAACAAAGCGATCTTTCAACCACATTCTGCAAACCTAAATTAAAAATATCGATACCAACATCAAATAAATGTACTCCGTCAAATCTGTACAAGCTGGAAATAAAACCTTCCAAATTGGTGTGGCGATAGCTAAAACCCCCTAAACATGGGAGGAATTTAAATATTGTTCTATTAACACGTTTCCTGATACGGTCAAAGAAAATTTTTCTTTGCAAGACCAAATTACAGGGAATAATCTCAGAAAAACCAACTTGGTATCAGGAAACAAGCACTTAATTAAGGAAACATTTATTTTCATTGCCCACAATAAATCCAATATTTTTGATTTTCCTAAATCATTACCCCCACATGAATTAAAATAACATTGGGAGAAGGCCATAAAACAGCGAGCTTTTTAATTTCTCCTATAACACGAACCCAGGTCAGGCCTCGGATACCACACCAGAAAACATTAATGTTCTTGGTATCAAAAGATAAATTCTCAGTGTCGATTCTATTATTTGCTCGCTTTTGTGCCCAAAAAACAAAAGAATGGCCGAGGATCCAAAATACTAAAGGAGAACCTATGAAAAAAGTAATCAACTGTTAATTAATAAATCAGGCTGGACATATAATCTAAATCTATTAGATTCCCATCTACCAATGCGTTTTATAATTGATTCATCAAGGCCTAATCTAGCTGCCTCAGTAGCAGCTCCAATCCTAAAGGAGTGGGAAGAAATTTTATAGTTGCTTAGATGTAATAAGGATAAGCATTTTTTTAATACGCCATTAAATTGACATTTTGTTAAAGGGCTCAGATTCTCGTGAATGAACAACTGGCCACAAACTGATGGCCTAATCCGTAACCAAGTCCTTACATTAATGATGTTTATTTTTTTTGCAAATCTCTTTTTATTTATGCACATAAGTAGACAACAAACATGTAAACATTAGATATGGCAAACCAAGTAATCTCGGCATACAATCTACTAAGACAAGTAATGCAAATAACATGTGGGCACGCAGGCCCTGCCAACAATTATCAAAACCATTCGACGCAAGTGCCTCCAAGACACGATATTACATTCAACTATATACAAAAAAGTGAACAAAAAAAGAGTCCCACGAAATCTACAATATGAAGACAATATAGTTAATAATAAAGGTGATATCAGAAATCCCAAACCCAGAATGGAGCAAAGAGGGAAACAGCCCTAGTCAGTCATGAGGGACAGGCGTCTAATTGGAAACCCCAGAAACTGAGAGAGGTTGAGGAGTGTCACCATCTATCTTACGGAAAGCTAGCCAAGGTTCCCATATTGCCACGAAACGCTCATGTCTCCTCTGCTCCCAGCTCAACAGCTCCTCCATCCTACAAATGGAGTCCACTCTAGAGAACCATTCTCTTATAGAGGCTGGATCTCTGGATCGCCAATGCAAGGGGTTAAGCAACTTCGCTGCCATGATAAGGTGAGTAGTAAGATCATGTTTTTTGGGAGAGAAATCACCAGAGGGAGCCCACAGTAGAATCAATGGGGCGGACAGTAAAACCGCAGATTTGGTAATAGTCTCAATAGTATGAGAGACTTCTCTCCAAAAGGGCCGGATGTGTGTACATTCCCACCAAATGTGGGTCATGGTCCCACTCAAATCCTCACATCGCCTGCAGTTGTCAGATGGGCTAAGACCTGCTCTGCTAAGAAAATCAGGAGTCCTGTACCATCTGGTGAGAGTTTTAAAAGAATTCTCCTGAACTCTGACACACCTGGAGAATCCATGAGTGTCTCAGAATCCGAGAAGTCTCCTCTCTGGAAAGGGTAATTCCCAGCTCCCGTTCCCATGCTAAAAAATAACTCAGTTTATCAGGAGCTCCCTCAAGTAGAAGTCCCGCATAAACTCTAGAAAGAAGACCTCTGGGAAGGGAGTGAAGGTGTAGAAGTGTTTCTAACCAAGACGGTTCAGCAATCCGGCGGAATTTTATTGAAAATTGTTTAACAGTGTCTGTAAAATGTATAGTCTGCAGGAAATCCAAGGATCCACCCCCCAAGTCTGTGATCAGAGAGCGTAGGGTCGGTATATTCCCCCCCTTGAGAGCTTCAGCAATTGTAATATTCTCTAGTCGTTTCCACAAACTGTAAATAGGTCCCGTACAGCCTAAAACATTCGGTATCAATCCCAATGGCATAAGGGGGAAATAGATTTGGAGGCATCTTTAGAAGGAAGGAACCTACGAAAAACCTCTATCGTGCCCCTAGTGGTGGGGCTGCATGTTTGCAGTATTTTATGTGCGGTAGAGCTACACCAAAGAGTAGACATCAGATCAGGATTTATCATTGCCCTTTCCTCAATTAAGTCAGGGGAGGAATCTTTCGGTCTAAGCAAAGATAACCATCTACAGAGGTGGGTGGCCTGATAATATAACTGAGGATCAGGAAGACCCATGCCTCCTGCAGCAGGCTTTACTATCAGTAGACGATGTGGCAGTCTCGGTCTTTTATTAACCCATAAAAATTTAGAGAAGAACTGTCTGATGACCGTAAAAAACGAGTTAGGGAGGCGGATGGGTACGGCTTGCAATACATATAATAATTGAGGGAGAATATATGATTTTAAATAGTTTTTCCTACTTGACCACGATAGGAATGGGATATTAAGTGAACCTAGGTGTGTGTGCGAAATTTTTGGGCAATCGATGCATAATTTAACGCATATAACGAGGAAGTGTTTTTAGGTAGGCTTATTCCCAGATACTTAATGTGAGAATCAAGCCACCTGAACGGCACTAACGTTTCAAGCTCCCTAGCATCTCGTTCACCAATAGCTACACTCAATACTTCAGACTTAGAGTACTTAATTTTAAAATTAGAAACCGATCCAAATAATTAAAAAATCTGTAGAATGTGAGGGAAGGCTTGTCTAGGGTTACTAACTATCACCAAAAGATCATCAGCAAATGCTGCCGTAGAATGTACTATCCCCCCCAGCTTTGAACCCTGAATGGAGTCAGTCTGTACTATTTTTTGTATTAGCGTTTCCATTACCATTATGAACAAAGTGGGGGAAAGTGGACACCCCTGTCTGGTTCCATTGGCAATGTCAAAGGTAGGGGAAAGCGTTCCATTAAGGCGTATTCGTGCTCTAGGGGTCGAATAGAGGGAAAATATAGCTGAGATGAAGGGAGGGGGCAAGCCAAATTTTAAGAGAGTCTCATGAATATAAGACCACTTGATCAAATGCTTTTTCCGCATCTGTACTCAATAAGGCCAATGGGATCTTCCTCATAGAGGTATGGTGTATGATATTGATGAGTCTGGTGGTATTATGTTTTCCTTCTCTCAAAGGGACAAACCCAACTTGTTCTGGGGAGATAATCTTAGAAAGTAGGTGATTAAGTCTATTGACCAGGAGTTTTGACCACCACTTAAGGTCTGAGTTGAGGAGGGATATAGGGCGGTAGCTACCACATCCTTAGGAATCAGAGAAATGTGTGCCTCTAAAGCCTGAGGAGGTAAAGAGGAACCCTTCAGAAGGTCATTACACACATTTAGAAATTTAGAAGTAAGAATGTGGTGGAACTTCTTATAATATATAATAGGGAAGCCACCTGGCCCTGGGCTCTTACCATTGGGGATAGAACTTAGGACTTGTGATAGTTCTTGGAGTGTAAAGGGAGCCAACAAATATTTTTTTTCTTCCAGGGTCAAAGAGGGGAGATTAATAGAGTCCAGAAATTCAGTTGTGAGTACCTCTGCGTCCTTATGTTCTGGTAGATTGTACAGAGAAGTATAAAAGCCAAGAAACTCTTTCGTTATATTATCAATATCCCTAACACAATCTCCAGATGTTTTAATCTCCTGAATGAAGGAAAGGTCTGTTCGCCATTTGAGAAGAGCAGTCATGACTTTAGAGCCCCTATCTCCATGTACATAGAATTTAAAGGTGCTTCTCTGGTACAACATAGCAGATCTGACATTTAATAAGGCCTTCAACTTGTGTCTGAGTATTGCCAGGTCAGATTGCACTAGGGCCGCTCTAGACCGTTTACCTATAAGTTCTAACGCTGATATTTGGGCGAGAAGGGAGTTTAGTTCCGCAGTCCGCAGCTTCTTACATCTGGTACCCAAAGCGATTAAATGACCTCATATATAAGCCTTATGAGTTTCCCAAATTATTGGGGAGGACATACCCGGCGTCTCATTTCGATCAAAGAAATCGGAGATAGAACTATTCAGGTCTTCTATGTGTTTCGGATAATCCAGGAGAGTTTCTTTCAGAGACCAAGACCAAGATCTCAGGGGGGAGATTGTTAACTGAAATACTGTATGCAAAGCTATCGGGGCATCATCCGATAAAGTGATGGGACATATATGTGAGGAAAGCGCAGCGGGCAAACATCTGCTAGAGAGGAGCAAATAGTCTAGCCTATGGTGAGAGTGGTGAATCTTGGAGAAGAAAATAAAATCCTTCTCTACAGGATGATGTAGTCTCCAAACATCAACTAATCCTAGCTGTCTGAGACATTTTTTAAGTTTCCCCAACTTGGCAAAGGAAACACAAGATGTACCACTGGAAGTGTCCACAAGTGGATCAAAAGCCAGGTTGAAATCCCCTCCCAATACCACCATCCCCTCCGCAAATTCCCCTAATTTTTCCAGAGTACCTATCAGCCATCTAACTTGATTTTGGTTAGGGGCATAGATATTGGCAATGGTGACCGGGTTACCTGCCAACGTACCCTTGATAAAAAGGAAACATCCGTCAGGGTCAGTGTAAGTTAAAGAATCAGTGTATGGAACATTTCTATTAAACGCCATACTGACCCCCCTCGAGGAAGAAGAGGGATGTGCACTATGATACCAACTGGAATAATAGTGACAAGGAGGGAATGCGATGAGCTTTGAAGTGTGTTTCTTGTAGCAGAAGGATATTAGAGTTTTCTTTTTTTAGTAGAGCCAATATCTGGCTTCTTTTCCGTGGGTCATTTAGACCCTTCACATTATATGAAGATATACGTATATCACCACACTTCAACGCCATGGCATATGACAAATAGAATTAACAAAGCTAGACAGAAATAGAGCAGCCCCAAGCAAATTACAAATGGACCGACTAGAAAGCCCCCTCAGTAGGATAGGACACTCATAACCCTGTAGAATAGATAACGCAGAGATCGTAGGACACATGAGGAGAACTTCACTCTCCAGAAAATAATAAATTAAATAATGTAAAAGTATGTAACTACATAAAGTAAGTTTAAACCAAGGTATCATATATAGACCTAAAAATATATTCAGTAGATGCATTCAGGGACATTGAAAAAGCAAATAATAATTCAGTATTGTATTCAAATAATAGAGAAAGACAGAATCAGTTATTATATGGTCAGGTATAATATAACGATCAGAGAAATCTGTTCGTAGTTGTGGCTATCTTATAGAAAGAACAAAATGACAAGATGCATAGATTAATATATAAACTTGACCTAACTAGTCAAATAGTCTTCCTATGAAAAAAGGATACTACAGTAACTTCCACTGATATGTACCAGTCCATCTCAGCAAAGGATACAGAATCACAAAATCCATCAGAGGAATCAGGTGGAGTCCATGAGCATTCCCTGAGGTGCGCGCTTACCAGCTCGCTTGCGGAATTTGGCGGCTCTACCAAAACTACTCGTCTCCCACGGGATGGAAGGAGCAACATTCAAAACAGCAGACCAATCAGAGACCTGGAGATCCGGTGTCCCAAGAGCTTGCAGGACTTCAGGTAGGTCCCTGTAAGAGCGTATCATCAGGCGTCTCCCGTCCACTTCAAAGGAAATTCCAAAGGGAAACAGCCATCTGTAAAGAATTTTCCTCTGTCTGAGCAGATCCGTGAGGGGTTTAAGCAGGCGTCTCTTGGAGAGAGTAACATTAGCGAGATCTTGAAAAATAGATATCTTCGAGCCCTCCCACATAATGGGTTCAGAGTCTCGTGCTGACTTTAGTATGTCGTCACTGGTCCTAGAGTTGAAGAGTCGGCATATCACATCTCTGGGTGGATCCGCTGGATTGAGCTTGGCCCTCAGAGCTCTGTGTATTCTTTCAATAGAGATCTCATGAGAGTAGGAATCACCCAGAATTCTAATAAACAACTGTTTGATGGAATCAGGGAGGGTTCCGAGGGGATCGACTCTGGGACCCCCTTCAGACGAAGGTTGTTATGTCTCCCTCTGTTGTCCTGATCCTCTAACCAGTCAATCATCTTGTTGAAATGGTTCTGACATGCAAGGAAAGAAGAGGAAGAAGCTGCCGTATAATCAACCAACTGAGCTTGGGTAGATTCTAGCTGTTCGACCCTCTGTCGAATCTGGCGGACATCCTGTTTGATGTCATGAAGTTCCTTCACTACTGGCTCCAGGGCTTTAGCTAAAACCCTACTTATAAAGGATCGAGAAACAGGCAAATCCCTATTGGGCTGAGAATCTTCGATATCAATATCCTCCTCCTCTGTATTGTGTTGCAACAATTTATGTGGGGATCTTTTGTCACTCTGCGAGTGATCCAATGAAGCTTTGGAAGAATCCAGTGCCGTTTTTTTTAACAAAGTTATCCATGCTGGCAGCCCTGGTAGACCACGAGGCATCTCTGGATTTTTGTGGGCCGATTTTCACCATTGCTGCTGCAGATTCCAACAAGAAGTTGAACAAGCCAGTTATAGAGATTTCACAGAAAAGACTGCTGATGTTCTGTCATAGGTTAGATGTCCCTGTACATCTAAAAAAACGTTAAAGAGCAATCATGCTAAAACAGCAGCATGGTACTGTTGTGGAAATCCATCGCTCAAAATATATTAGGCTGAAATTTATACGAGTCCCAACAGACTCTCAAGGCCAGACTCCATTAGTCAGTATCCTAATTAGGATATTTCACCGATATATATCGAGAGAGGAGAAGAAAACACACAGACACGCTGAAATGATTTATTACCAAACTCAAACTGTTAAACTGAAATTCAGAAGGGGTGTAGGCTTGAGGTAAACCAATCAGAGACAATGTAACAATATTTGTTATTCAGTAAAAAGCATACAATAAAAATACATCCCAGATACATCATTATAATTCTTCACACATTATGTTTACAAGTGTCTTATCTCTCTCTTGGACAGAATATTCTCGTGGAGATGGGGGAGACCTTCCCTCACGCATACTTGCCATCCTCCCATCTCACTCCCTGTCCATCTTCGCATGGGAACCAAGGTCAAAGATAAAACATACAAAATCAACATTACTTGTATTAAAGGAACAATGACTTTCCTATTCACTACAAAAGAACCAAGATGGGAAATCCAGACAAGATGGCTGCTGCACGAAACTAAATCATTTAAACATTATCATCACTTTCACATAATACATATCTTAGTAATTCGGCATCCTGCTTGATAATTCACAATGTAATTTCATACAGAGAATATAAGCAAATAAATCATCCTTCACAAACCTCCCTTTTTCTCATATTAAATTACAGAAATTATATATTATGATTATGAAACTCAAACAATATATCAATAGGGCCACAACTAATATGATGCCATCACCAATGTCCGGTTAGGGTATGGGGTCCCACCAGTGTATTGACAAGTCATGTACATCATCGTCCTCTTCTTCTCCTGTCTTCTGATTAAAACACTTGATACTGCTGATGGTCCTTACTTTGAACTTTGCTGATGTCATCAGGACTTGGTTTGGTCCTTCTCATCTTTCAGACCCCGTCTCTTTTAGTTTACGTCACCGGGCTGTACACTACACCTCATGCTGTGAGCCTGGTGTGAGATCCCACTTGGGCGGATTAGTGGAGTGTTATTATGACCCACAAAGCCTCCGCTAATCTGTCTTCTTCCTCCGGTAAGTAACTTGTCTGGGCGGCTGCTTGGAATTGTGACACTGCCGTCAGTTCATGACAAACGCGTTGTACTGGCTCCGGCTGCGCCTCCCGCACCTTAGTGATGGAGTTCATCGTATTAAAAATCTTTTAGTTCATGTTTAATGGCACTTGCTGGGGAACCCCAACCCTTGTCAATTGTTACTAATCTGGTGATAACATCTACGTACTATAAAAGTTGTTCTAAGTACATACAATAACAATGTCAGGCCCTTAAACTAAATCAAACAAACACCTTTTTTATCAGAGAAACTTCTCTGTTCCAATGGACAGGGCACCTAGAAGATGTGTAGATATTGGGTACATTTCATTTGCACTTGGTGTCACGCATTCCAGCAGGATTTGTACCTTGATCTGAGCTGATTGCCTGGAACATTTCCAGCTCACCAAAATATACACAGATTCCACATGTTTATCTGACAAATGTCACAAACCAATTTTTCTTACTCTAATTTGTATTGCAAGGGAAGGCCTCTCAAGGTCTGTTCTCTTTGTGGGAGGCGGGTATGATAAGGTTGGCACCGGTCTGCCAGGACTGTTCTGTAGGCAAATCAAACAGCTCTAACAGAATTTAGCAGCAACAGCTGTAAAGCCTGGGACATACCAATTAGATCTTACCAAATCGATCCTTGCAGTCTTGGGGCATATGTGAGGTCATACACCATCAATGCAAAAGCCATCAAGAGTGCTTTGGGTGTTACCGGTTCACGTTCCCTTATCCGTCCACATTCTCTTAGAATCTGGTTCTCACGCCTTCCGCTCCCAGTTGGACTCTTCCTGTGGAGAACAAGCTTTTTCATTGTATAAACATTAATTGATCTTAATCAAATAATTAATTTGAAGAAAAACATTAACAAATAACATCTTTACATCAAACGTTCACATTGAGCAATAACTAGAAGTGATACATGCAAACTCATTTTTCTTCTTTATATATATATATATATATATATATATATACACACACACAAACACTGCACAGAATTTTCCTTTCACAATAACAACGACAAAAAACAAATAACTAAAAATGTTTTCAAATGGGAAAATTCCACTTCTGTATCTTTTATCTGACGCATGACTCTAATAGTCCAATGCTAAGGCTGGTCCAGAACTTTACATAAAACTTAACTTCAGTATTTAATATTCCCACAACACTTCTTAAATACAATTATTAAACAAACTAACTTTGGAATAACATCTAGAGAACTGCTGATATCTTATTGTACAAACATCAGGTCAATACTTGGGATAACATTGTTCCCCTGTCACTTACACACAACGTCTGCAGTGGGGAAAATACAGGCCGGGCTTCAGGCCCCCCTGAGAACAGGTCTACACACACGAGCACATTGTCATACACTTCTACCTCGGGTAGTTGTATGTTCTGCAGTCGCTGGGACGGGTAATCTGGCCGGGCTTCACTTTTCACAGGTACCTTTCCTGTTTTACCTATGTCATGCCGTGCGCACATCATGCTGGCTGCTACAAACCTAGTGGTGGCATTATTGTATCCAGGGACAAGCCAATTTACTGACACCTGGCTGCATATACCCTTGTTGTCAGTTCTGTCCTCTCTTGCTCTCTCAATTGGCTTACCCGATGATCCAACAAAGTTCCTACTACCAATCGGCCCATAATTGTGGGCGATGCCAAAAGCGTACCTAGAGTCAGTGTAAATGTCGGCCGTCTTACCTTCTGCCAGGTTACAAGCCTCAGCGAGCACCTCCAACTCCACTCCTTGAGATGAACAAGAAGGTGAGAGTGGATTCTGGGTAATTTACCTTGTGCCTCGTATCCTGTTCCACACATGCTGTATATGATAAAGTATGTCTACATTACAAATTTACATTGGAAACCCATGTCACATATAGATAGAACATTTCAAAAGGGTGGAGTTTTATTGTTCCACATTTATCTGATGATCCAGAACACTTGTAAATCCCACCCCCCAGGTCCTGTAAATACCTGATTAATACAAAAACAAACAAAATATGTTACTGAAATCTGGCATAAAATAAACAATGTTCAGACAATTTTTTTTGTTTTGCCTTCTCCCCATCTAAATCTGTAAAGACTCATCTGTGAGTGACGTCACCTCTGCCTCCTGTGTAAATTGGCTGGAGGGGGATGGTCTCTTACACAATACCTCATATTGGGTGGAGACTACAGCACAGCTTACCCAGTGCCATATTCACCGTTCTGGAAGGATCTGGAACCATCTACACAGAAAAACCTCAAAATATAGGTTACTGTCATACACATTTAATCTGGGTTACTCATTGAAGCTCATACACATTTTTTAGATCTCCTAGAACCAAATTCATTAATTCAAAACAAAATAAAACACAAAACAAAATTACCTGATCAGTCCCTTCACCATTCCTTCCTATTTGGATTCTGCGAAAGTAATGTAGCAGGGTTCAAAACTACATATCAACATAATAAAATTAGACACTCTATCGGGGGGGGGGGGGGCACCCCCTGTAATACACAACAGCCTAGAACAAAAAAAAGATTACTTTCTCCTGACAAAAATAGATTTTATCTTTAAAATGACCTACAACCATTTACCTGTAAAACATCTCACATTTTCAAAAATAACATTTAGGCAGCACCATAGCACATGCCTCATGTGTGAAAACAAAAACAAGACAAATGTAATTAATTATTCAATAACACAGAAAATAATATATCTGGTAATATTAATTACTGCAAACCAATAAGCTCGAGAAAGCTTCAAAATACCTGCACAACATAGAAAATCCCATAGGGAGGCATTTATCAAAATAAAATGTATTATCAAAATGAAAACCCAAAGTGTTAAATCCTTTCGGGTGTACAGGCAATAGCCTAAAAGCAGATTTGATGTCAGCTTTCCCTAATAAAGCTTTATGACCACAATCACGTAATAAACTAATTGCTTGATCAAACGAAGCATATTTTACCGTAGAAAGGATTTATCAATCTCATCATTAAGAGAAGACTTCTTAGGGTAGGATAAATGGTGGATTAATCTAAAATCACCAACATCCTTTTTAGGAACTATGCCTAACGGGGATAATCTAAAGTTAACAAAAGGCGGATGTAAAAAAGTGTCCGCTATTCTCCCTAAGTATAATTCTTTCTATAATTTTAACCTTACGATATCTATATGCATATCAATTAATTTTAGGTAATCTACCCAATAACAGCATTAAAATAAATGAAATCAGCTTTCTCCCTATCGTGGTAGCGTTCTAACCATGGGAGCATTTTTTCCACTATCACTGGAGTCAGTACTTTGTATTAAGCTGCTGTTGGTTAGATTGACGGTTTTTTAAAAAAACAAAACATCTTGACATTGGGTGAGTACCCCCACAAAAGGAGTACTCGTGTTTGTATTCACAATTATTCAACCCAACCATTTACAAGTTGATTCATTGTAAGCAAAACAGACACCCTTACACATAGTAGAGGGGCAGTCTGTTTTTTAACCGTTAACCTCTGAGGCAACATTAAATTTATCTACAATCCTACGTCTTTAACCCCCCCCCCCCATTGAGTTCTGGGGTGTACCGCTAAATTTTGACAAAACATTTAATCGTAGTTACACTACCGTTCAAAAGTTTAGGGTCACTTAGAAATTTCCTTATTTTTGCAAGAAAAGCACAGTTTTTTTCAATGAAGATAACATTAAATTAATCAGAAATGCACTCTATACATTGTTAATGTGCTAAATGACTATTCTAGCTGCAAACGTCTGTTTTTTAATGCAATATCTACATAGGTGTATAGAGACCCATTTCCAGCAACCATCACTCCAGTGTTCTAATGGTACATTGTGTTTGCTAACTGTGTTAGAAGGCTAATGGATGATTAGAAAACACTTGAAAACCCTAGTGCAATTATGTTAGCACCGCTGTAAAGAGTTTTGCTGTTTAGAGGATCTATAAAACTGACCTTCCTTTGAGCTAGTTGAGAATCTGGAGCATTACATTTGTGGGTTCGATTAAACTCTCAAAATGGCTAGAAAAAGAGAGCTTTAATGTGAAACTCGACAGTCTATACTTGTTCTTAGAAATGAAGGCTATTCCATGAGAGAAATTGCCAAGAAACTGAAGATTTCCTACAACGGTGTGTACTACTCCCTTCAGAGGACAGCACACACAGGCTCTAACCAGAGTACAAAGAGAAGTGGGAGGCCCCACTGCACAACTGAGCAACAAGACAAGTACATTAGAGTCTCTAGTTTGAGAAATAGACGCCTCGCAGGTCCTCAACTGGCAGTTTCATTATAGTACACGCAAAACGCCAGTGTCAACGTCTTCAGTGAAGAGGCGACTCCGGGATGCTGGCCTTCAGGGCCGAGTAGCAAAGAAAAAGCCATATCTGAGACTGGCTAATAAAAGGAAAAGATTAATGTGGGCAAAAGCACACAGACATTACACAGACGAAGATTGGAAAAAAGTGTTATGGAAAGACGAATCAAAGTTTGAGGTGTTTGGATAACACAGAAGAACATTTGTGAGAGGCAGAACAACTGAAAAGATGCTGGAAGAGTGCCTGACGCCATCTGTCAAGCATGGTGGAGGTAATGTGATGGTCTGGGGTTGCTTTGGTGCTGGTAAAGTGGGAGATTTGTAAAAGGTAAAAGGGATTTTGAATAAGGAAGGCTATCACTCCATTTTGCAACGCCATGCCATACCCTGTGGACAGCGGTTGATTGGAGCCAATTTCATCCTACAACAGGACAATGACACAAAGCACACCTCCAAATTATGCAAGAACTATTTAGGGAAGAAGCAGGCAGCTGGTATTATATCTGTAATGGAGTGGCCAGCGCAGTCACCAGATCTCAACCCCATAGAGCTGTTGTGGGAGCAGCGTGACCGTATGGTACGCAAGAAGTGCCCATCAAGCCAATCCAACTTGTGGGAGGGCCTTCTGGAAGCATGGGGTGAAATTTCTCCCGATTACTTCAGCAAATTAACAGCTAGAATGCCAAAGGTCTGCAATGCTGTAATTGCTGCAAATGGAGCATTCTTTGACGAAAGCAAAGTTTGAAGGAGAAAATAATTATTTGAAATAAAAATCATTATTTCTAACCTTGTCAATGTCTTGACTATATTTTCTAGTCATTTTGCAACTCATTTGATAAATATAAGTGTGAATTTTCATGGAAAACACAAAATTGTCTGGGTGACCCCAAACTTTTGAACGGTAGTGTATACCATGCAAAACCACCAAAGTTTCTATAAGCTTCTAAAATAATGTCAAGATGCTGGAAAAGTCCTGTACAAAACTCAGGATGACGCTCTCCTAAAACTGAAGCAAATCTACAAAACGCTTGTAACCAATTATTAAAAGATCTTGGTAAAGTAAGTTTTCTCTCATCCTCAGATTTCTTTTGCTGAGGGCACCAGTGATAAAACGTCAATAAATTCATTTCTCCATGTACGTTCCTTTATAGTGTTTGATAAATGAAAACCTATAGGAGAAATTTCACAAGAAATTGCCTCTTTACAACAAGTTTCAACAACACCTAAACCTTTTTCTAACAACGGAACAGAACAATCAACCTGACTAACATTAGAATTAAAAACAGGAACAGAATTAACATTTTAACAATAGAACTACTAGCTAAACTAGTAGTAGCTGGCGGTTTAACCCAGACTTTCGAAACAGTGGGAGAAGCTGCAGAATTTAACATAAACTCATTCAATAAATGAAGAAAATTAGATATTAAATCAGCATTAATGACATTCTGTGGGACATTTGAAATCTCACCACTCCTTTTTCTGTCTCCTAGGGTAATCCAGAGGATAAAAAATACAAGAAAAAATGGTCCGCTCACCACTCATTTGAAGTAATGACGCCACATTCCATGATTATTCGGTGCACAGGCAAGAGAGCACCGAAGAGTAGGTAGAAATCCAAGGAAAAAAGTTAAAGGTCCAGCGCACGATATGTTGTGAAAAAATACAAAACTGTTTATTTAAGTAAAAATTAAAACAAGAAATTAAAAAATCCCAGAAGAGAACGCCTACGCGTTTCGAACTTTTCAGTTCTTAAAGAGACTCTGTCACCACATTAGAAGTGCCCTATCTCCTACATAATGAGAGCGGCACTGTAATGTAGGTAACAGAAGTGTTTTTTATTTAGAAAAACGATCTATTTTTACCACGTTATTAGCGATTTTAGCTTTATGCTAATTACTTTCTTAATGGACAACTGGGCGTGTTTTTACTATTGACCAAGTGGGCGTTGTCCAGAGGATACTTGCTTCCCTTGAAAGTTTGGAATCTGCTCCTGCTGAAGTGGATACTGTGAGAGATTTGCCTCTGAAAGCTGTAATCCATGTTGGTGAAAAACACCATCTCCATCTGCATGAAAATATCCATGCTCCTGGACTGAAGAAAAACTGGCAGCTGAAATGTTAACGTCTGTAACCTCAGAATGGCTCCGCTGACTTGAAGAGGCACCCGCTGCCCTTGAAGAGGCCGAACGCCGACTGCTGTCCCTGGGCGGAAGTGCTTCACTGTGCCGAGAATGAGAAGACCGGCTCCGCTGTCTTCTGACATCTGGGGGCGCAGTATACACTGCCCGGCTCCTCCTCGCTTGCTTTGTCGGCGGATCTGGCAGCCCCTCGTCAGTGATGCAAATCTTCTGCGACGTCTCCTCCCAGATGTCGTCATCGCTGGCGATAGTCATCATCACTTCCTCTTTTCTTCAAAGCAGGTCGTGGCTCCACGATGCTTAAAGGGATCCTGTCATCAACAACTTACCTGTTAAACTCGCCTGACCCCTCAATGGCCACAGCTGTCCAAAGTTCGTTCCTGTTCTCTTCTCTCCTGAAGTCCTCCTCTGTATGTAAATATCGTCATTTAAACTCTTCGCGCCTTTTATGGTAATTATTTTTCACTCTGTGACGCAGCTTCTTAACCTTGCCCACCGCTGCCACCTGTCCGGCCCAGTCTGGCTAAATCTCATTCAAAACATCGCGTATGCGTGCTACACTATCCAGCTGTAGCATGACTGTTGCCGACGAGAAGTGTGGTGGAGAGCAATACAGCACAGCAACAAACGCTTACCTCTGCACTACTTCGTCCACTCTGCTGTCAGGAAACGGGGGCTGGGTTCCGAGACGAACCGACGGTGGTGACGTCACACTGAGCGCCGAGCATGCGCAGTAAAAGAATGTGAGAACAGCAGCTTTGCTAAATGCGCAAGAGCAGGATTTGGTGTGCGGTGCAGTGAGAGGAGCTGTCAATCAAAAAGAAGGAGGCGGAGTCAACTCTGAGACGCTGGAGAAATTAAAATCTGACTCTTTTCGGATGAAGATTTGACTCTTTTCTGCTCATTTGCATACGGCGTGGGACCACTGAAAAACTTAATACTAAAGGTACAGAACTTACTTAGAACATATTTATAGGTTAGATAACAATGTTTTTTTACCCACTTTCACCAGGTATTGCTGGCTTTATAGCTAAATTGCTGGTGACAGGTTCCCTTTAAGCAGCTTCTCAGCCAATCTTCTCCTCCTGCTGTCTTCGCACAGACGATGAGCTGCCGAAGAACATCCCCCATCTGCGCTGGTCACTGGAACGCTCAGGAACTGGCCCCGGACCCCCGAGACCGTGGATTTTTAAAGGAGAATTTTCCCGCAGAAAATTTTTAAATGCCAATCAACTTAAGCTCCAGGTGCCGGGCAGAATATTGACTTTAACTTCTTCACGCGCTGCACCGCAACTGTATGTCCTGCAGAGCGCTTGCTTCCCGCATCAGGACGTACAGTTGCGGATTAGTTCACGGCGCACACTGTCTTATTGGACAGTGTCCGGGAACCAGGAGGTCAGCTGTCCCTGACCACTGACACTCCAGCCTTGCTGGTCAGCGGACCATCGCCGCTGATTACGGCAATTAACCCCATAAATGCGGCGACAGATTCCGTCGCCGCATTTAAGGGGTTTGAAGCACATCGGCAGCCCCCACTAAGTGATTGTGGGGGCTGCCG
This sequence comes from Rhinoderma darwinii, assembly GCF_050947455.1. NCBI lineage: Eukaryota > Metazoa > Chordata > Amphibia > Anura > Rhinodermatidae > Rhinoderma > Rhinoderma darwinii. The sequence continues at coordinate 568,284,602 of NC_134687.1, read as the reverse complement.
ATGCTTGTCGTGACAATTGGAGGCCAGACAATGACCTCCGGGTTGCCATGTACGGATGCCTCAGAGGAGAAGCCTCCATGCCGGTCCTCCGAGGCTTCCTGTCAGTGACTGACGTCCCAATGACAGTTAGGCTGGGTTCACACAACCTATTTTCAGACGTAAACGAGGCGTATTATGCCTCGTTTTACGTCTGAAAATACGGTTACAATACGTCGGCAAACATCTGCCCATTCATTTGAATGGGTTTGCCGACGTACTGTGCAGACGACCTGTCATTTACACGTCGTCGTTTGACAGCTGTCAAACAACGACACGTAAAATGACTGCCTCGGCAAAGAAGTGCAGGACAGTTCTTTGCAACGTAATTTGAGCCGTTCTTCATTGAAGTCAATGAAGAGCAGCTCAAGATTACGGGCGTCAAAGACGCCTCGCATAATGCGAGGAAGAGTTTTACGTCTGAAACGAGGCAGCTGTTTTCTCCTGAAAACAGTCTGTCTTTTCAGACGTAAAAGCCTGCTACCGTGTGCACATACCCTTAGGGTATGTTCACATGCTTAACAAAAAACGTCTGAAAAATACGGAGCTAATTTCAGAGAAAACAGCCTCTGATTTTCAGGCGTTTTTGAAGCTGAGAATGAAATTTGGAGCTTCTTTTGAGGCTTCTTTTCAGACTTTTTTTGAGGCATTTTTTGAGGCGTTTTTATAGTGTTCAATGGAAAATCAGCTCCAAAAAACGCCTCAAGAAGTGACATGCTACTTCTTTTTACGGAGCGTCTTTTTACTCTCCGTTTTTTGACAGCGAAACGTAAAATAAAGGCTCGTGTGAACAGAACATCGTAATTCCCATTGAAAGCAATGGGCAGATGTTTGTAGGCGTATTAGGGGCGTTTTTTCAGGCGTAATTCGAGACGTAAAACGCCCAAATTACGTCTGAAACCACTGCGTGTGAACATACCCTTAGAACACATTACACTACGTAGGTAATGTAATGTACTCTAGCAGCGATCAAAGCTGCAAGTCTAAATGTCCCCTAGTGGGACAAGTAAAAAAAAATACAAAAAAGTAATAAAAATGTTTTCAAAAAAGCGTAAAAATAAAAGTTAGAAGTTACATAATCAAACACTGCTTTTTTTTTCCTACAATAAGACTTTCATTATAGGAAAAAAAATGAACACATTAAAAAAAGTACACATATTTGGTATCACCACGTTCGTAACGACCCAAACTATTAAACTATAATGTTATTTTTCCTGCACGATGAACACCCCAAAAAAAATCAATAAAAAACTACACCAGAATCGGTATTCGCATGTACCCGAAAATAGTAGTGATAAAAACTACAGCCCGTCCCGCAAAAAACAAGCCCTTACACAGCCTTTTTGACTAAAAAATAAAAAAGTTACGGCTCTCAGAATATGGTGACACAGAAAATAAATTATTTTATAAAAAAGTGATTTTATTGCGCAAACGCTGCAAAACATAAAAAAACCTACATACATATGGTATCGCTATAATCGTACAAAATAAAGTAAATAAAGTAAAACTGTCATTTATAGCACACGGTTAACGCTGCAAAAAATAAACTAAAAAACATTGTCAGAATTGCTTGTTTTTGGTCACCCGGCTTGCAAAAAAATTTAATGAAAAGTGATCAAAAAAAAATCGCATGTACCCCAAAATGGTAGCAATGAAAACTACAGGTTGTCCCACAACAAATAAGCCCTCACACGGCTCCGGTGGTGAAAAAATAAAAAAGTTCTGGCTCTCCGAATATGACGATGCAAAATGTGCAGAGTGTTTCAAAAGCAGATAAGATTGGGCGCCATTTATCAGTGCGACACCGGCCACATATCTATGAATTATTATTTATTTATCGCATTATTATACCCTCTTATTATGCCCTGATGTACCCCACACAGCCTACATATGCCCCCATATTATAAACTGAAACACCAGCAAAACCCCCAAACAGAACTACTACCAAGCAAAATCTGCACTCCAAAAGCAAAATGGCGCTCCCTCCCTTCTGAGCCCTGCAGCGTGCCCAAACAGCAGTTTGTGCCCACATGTATGGCATCTCCATACCCGAGAGAACCCGCTTAACGTTTTATGAGGTATTTGTCTTCAGTGGCACAAACTGGGCACGACATATTATGCACTAAAATGGCATATAAGTGGAAAATTGCAATATTCACACCATCCGCTGTGCATTAACCCCTTTGCGATCTATGACTTAACAGCACGTCATGGTGCGGGGCTTGATGTATGGAGCCGGCTCACGTGCTGAGCCCGCTCCATACGCTGCAGGTGTCAGATGTATTACAGCTTACACCCGGAACTAACGGACAAGAACAGCGATCGTGCGGTTACAGAAGCCTGTAAAAATAATAATATACTGCATATTGTACCAGCGATCCAATGATCGTTGGTTCAAGTCCCCAAAGGGGACTAATAAAATGTGCAGAAGAATTAAAGTTATTAGTAGTGAGAAAGATAAAAGTTTAAAGTTAAAAAACCCCCCTTTTCCCATTTTTCTTCTAAAGTAATGTAAAAAAATAAACAAAATTGGTATCGCTATGTCCGTAAAAGGCCGAACTATTACAATATACCATTATTTAACTTGCACGGTGAACACCGTAAAAACTTAAATAATTTAAACCGCCAAAATCGCTGTTTTTTTTGTCACTTAGGCTCTAAAAAAAACCATGAAATACAACTTTTGGATCACTTTTTATGTACAAAAAAAAATGGTACCAATAGAAACTACAGCTCGTCCCGCAAAAAATAAGACCACCCACTGCTCAATCAACCGAAAAATAAAAAAAAGTTACGGCTCTCAGAATGTGGTGAAAGAAAACAATTTTTATTTTAACAATTAGATTTTTCTTTGTAAAAGTAGTATAATATGAAAAAAAACTATATAAATTTGGTATCACCGTAATTGTATTGAGCCGCAGAATAAAGTAAAGTTTTCATTTTTACCGCACGGCGAAAGCTGTAAAAACGAAAACCCCAAAAATTGGAATCAGATTTTTTTCCTATATCAGCCCGCAAAGAATTTTTAATTTAGTTTCCCAGTACATTTTACGGCAATTTAAATGGTGTCAATAGAAACTACAACTCCTCCCGCAAGAAATAAGCCCTCACACCACTCTATTGACGGAAAAATAAAAAAGTTATGGGTCTAAGAACGTGGGGAGTGAAAAACGAAAATAAGAAACCAAAAAATGGATCCGTCCTGAAAGGGTTAATTAATTTCTATTGAAAAAAATGTATGAGCCCCATTTGGGGCATTTCCATACTCGGGAGAAATTGCTTTACAAAAATTGGTTGTTTTTATCTCCTTTATCCCTAGTAAAAATTAGAAAATACAACATTTTTGTGGAAATAAATTGTGATATTCATTTTCGCGGCCTAATTCTAATAAATTCTGCAAAAGACCCATGGGGTCTAAATGCTCACTATACCCCTAGAAAAATTCCTTGAGGGGTGTTTCCAAAATGGGGTAACTGGGTGTTTCCACTGTTTTGGTCCCTCCAGGGCGTTGCAAACGCGACATGGCACCATTCCAGCAAAATCCGTGCTCCAAAATCCAAATGGCGCTCCTTCCCTTCTGAGCCCTGCTGTGAGTCCAATCAGCAATTTATTACCACATATGGTGTATTGCCGTAATCGGGAGACATTGCTTTACAGATGTTTGGGTGCATTTTCTTTGTTATTACTTGTAAATATTAAAAATTTCTATGTTTTTTCAAAAAAACAGTTGATTTTCATTTTTACAGACTAATTCCAATATATTTAGCCTAAAACCTGTGTGGTCAAAATGCAAACTATACCCCTAGATAAATTCCTTGAGAGGTGTAGTTTACAAAATGGGGTCACTTTTGGGGGGTTTCCACTGTTTTGGCACCACAAGACCTCTTCAAACCTGACAAAGTGCCTAAAATATATTCTAAAAAAAAAGGAGGCCCAAAATCCACTGGGTACTCCTTTGCTTCTGAGGCCTGTGTTTCAGTCCATTAGCGCATTAGGGCCACATATGGGATATTTCTAGAAACTGCAGAATCTGGGCAATAAAATATTGAGTTGCATTTCTCTGGTAAAATCTTCTGTGTTACAATTTTTTTTTATTAGAAATGAATTTCGGCAAAATAAATTAAATTTGCAAATTTCACCTCTACGTTGCTTTAATTTCTGTGAAACGCCTAAAGGGTAAAAAATACTTTGTGAATGCTGATTCGAATACATTGAGGGGTGCAGTTTTCAAAATAGGGTGACTTCTGGGCATTTTCTAATATATAAGGCCCTCAAAGCCACTTCAGAACTGAACTGGTCCCTGAAAAAAATGGCCTTTCTTTAACCCCTTCCCACTCCTGGACGTACTATTAGGTCATGGTAGCTGTATCGTTCGCGCCCCATGACCTAATAGTACGTCACGTGAGTAACGGCCATTTCGGCCGTCTTCCCGACACATGCAGGAGCGTGACAGCTGCTGTCTTGTACAGCGGTTGCCGCAGCTCCTATAGCGGGGACCGGTCGCTGTGTCCCCGCTGATTAACTCCTTAAAAGCCGCGTTCAATAGCGATCGTGGCTTTTTAAGGGTTAAGCTACCATCGCCGGCCTGCTACACGATAGCGGCCGGCGATGGTGACTATGGCAACCGGACACCTAACAATGGCGTCCGGCTATGCCATCGACGGAAGCCTAGTGCGTCCTGACAAAGCCAGGACCCACTATGCTTGCTGTCAGTGAGTAGCTGACAGCTCCAATACACTGCACTATGCATGTAGTGCAGTGTATTAGAATTGCGATCAGGGCCTCCTGCCCTCAAGTCCCCTAGTGGGACAAAGTAATAAAGAAAAAAAAAGTCAAAAAAAAAAAAAATGAAAATAAAAGTTTTAAAAGTGATACAAGTAAAAATCCCCCTTTTTCCCTTATCAGTCCTTTATTATTAATAAAAATATATAAACAAACAAATAAACTATTTGTTCTAAATTCCCGTGAAACACCTAAAGGGTTCATAAACTTTCTAAATGTTGCTGTGAATACTTTGAGGAGTCTAGTTTCTAAAATGGGGTGTTTCATAGGGTTTTCTAATATATAGGCCCCTCAACGCCACTTCAGAACTGAACTGAAACCTAAAAAAATAAATAAATGAGGCAATACTTCGCTTCTTACATTATATTGATAATGAGCAGCGCCCACCCCGAGTTGACCCCAGTTTTGACCGTTTGTATAAACGGAGACCCCTATTAGACCGTTTCAGTGCCCGGTTTTCCCAAGCATACACCCCCGAGAAGTGTATTTCTATTGATGAGTCCTTGGTAGATTTTAAAGGGAGGCTTCAATTCTGCCAGTACCTGCCGAGTAAGAGGGCAAGGTATGGCGTGAAGATTTATAAGCTGTGCGAGTGCATCAGGGTATACCTACAAATTTAGGATAAATGAAGGGAAGGACAGCAGTATTCAGCCCCCATAATGCCCTCCCTTACTGGGAGTTAATACAAAAATTGTGTGGGATTTGGTGCACCCACTGCTGGACCAGGGTCACCACCTCTACCTGGATAATTTTTATACCGGCGTCCCACTCTTCAACTGCCTCGCTTCCAGAAGTCCTGCGGCATGCGGCACTGCTAGAAGAAATCTGAGAGGCCTCCCTAAGACTCTGCTTGGGCAAACACAAGGGGTGAGAGCAGGGCACAATCTAGCAGCAATATATTGTGTGTCAAGTACAAGGACAAGAGAGATGTCCTTGTATTGACAACAATACATGGCCACACCTGTACCCACGTACTTGTACGAGGTACCAGTACAGAGATCCCCAAACCAGACTGCATCCTGGACTACAATAGGTACATGGGAGGGGTGGACTTGTCAGATCAAGTCCTGAAGCCCTACAGCGCCATGCGGTGTGGTATAAGAAGCTGGCCGTGCACATCATTATCAAGAACCTAATCTTTAGGGACCAAGAAGGGAGCACCCAGTACTTCTGGAAGTGAGGTTACACGCATCGTACCAGGGCAACACTTTCCAGAAGAAGTTCCCCCGAACTGGCAAGAAGGGAAAAAGTGAAAAGAGGTGCAAAGTCTGCTATTAGAGGGGGATAAGGGAGGACACAATATATCAATGTGACACGTGTCCCGAAAAACCAGGGCTCTGTATGAAAGTGTTTTAAAATTTACCATACATCCCTTAGATTTTTTATCTACCCTGACGCACTCCGCACAGCTTATCCCCCTCATCTTTCCCTTCTGAGCCCTGCTATGTGCCCAGGCAGCTGATAACAGCCACATGTAGGGTATTGCCGTACCCAGTAGAACCCACATTACAGTTTATGGGGTGTATATCTCTGGTGGCGCATGCTGGACACAATATATTGGACACTGAAATGGCATGGATATATAGAAAATGGCAAATCTCACACTGCACCATCTGGTGCGCATTATCTTTTACACAATACCTGTGCGGTCAAAATGCTCACTACACCTCTAGATGAATGTCTTAAGGGGTGTAGTTTTTAAAATGGGGTCACTTCTCAGGGGTTTCAACTGTACTGGTACTTCAGGGGCTTCTGCATACATGACTTAGCACCAGAAAACTCCAGTAGGCCAAATGGTGGTCCTTTCCTTCTGAGCCCTCCCATTGGCCCAAACGGCAGTTTATAACCACAAGTGGGGTATTGCCGCACGTAGGACATATTGGGCAACAAAATGGGGTATTTTGTTCCCTGTGAAAATAAGAAATTTTGATAAAAAATGACATCTTATTGGAAAAAAAATATTTTTTTAAATTTCACAGCCCAATTCAAATACGTGCTGTGAAAAAACTGTGAGGTCAAAATGGTCACAACAACCATAAATCAATTCCCTGAGAGGTGTAGTTTTCAAAATGAGGTCACTTCTGGGGGGTTTCCATTGCTTTGATATCTCTGGGGCTCTGCAAATGCGACATGGCACCCGAAAACCAATCCAGCAAAATCTGGACTCCAAAAAACACATAGCACTCCTTTCCTTCTGAGCCCTCCCATGGGCCCAAACGGCAGTTTATCACGACAAATGGGGTATTGCCGCACTCAGGACAAATTGGGCAACAAAATGGAGTATTTTGCTTCGTGAAAATAAGAAATTTTGATCAAAAATTACATCTTATTGGAAAATAATTCATTTTTTAAATTTCACAGCCCAATTCAAATACGTGCTGTGAAAAAACTTTGCGGTCAAAATGGTAACAACAACCATACATGAATTCCTTGATGGGTGTAGTTTCCAAAATGGGATCACTTTTTGGGGATTCCTACTGTTTTGGTACCTCAACACCTCTTCAAACCTGGCATGCTGCCTAAAATATCTTCTAATAAGAAAAGAGGCCCCAAAATGCACTAGGTGCTTCTTTGCTTCTGGGGCTTGTGTTTTAGTCCACGAGCACATGTGGGACATTTCTAAAAACTGCAGAATCTGGACAATACATATTTAGTAGTGTTTCTCTGGTAAAACCTTCTGTGTTACAGAAAAAAATTGAATAAAATTGAAATTCAGCAAGAAAAATGAAATTTGCAAATTTCCCCTCCACTTTGCTTTAATTCCTGTGACATTCCTAAAGGGTTAAAAAAAACTTTCTAAATGCTGTTTTGAATACTTTGAGGGGTCTAGTTTTTAAAATGGTGGTTTTATGGGGGTTTCGAATACATAGGCCCCTCAAAGCCACTTCAGAACTGAACAGGTACCTTAAAAAAAAGGCTTTTGAAATTTTCTTAAAAATATGAGAAATTGCTGGTTATGTTCTAAGAATTGTAAGGTCCAAGAAAAATAAAAAAATGTTCAAAAAACGATTCCATTCTAAAGTAGACATATGGGAAATGTGAACTAGTAACTATTTTAGGGGGTATAACCATCTGTTTTACAAGCAGATGCATTTAAATTCAGAAACATTTTCAAAATTTTCTCTAAATTTTGCAGTTTTTCACAAATAAACACTGAATATATCGAACAAATTTTACCACTAACATAAAGCCCAATGTCTCACGTGCAAACAATCTCAAAATCGCTTGGATAAGTTTAAGCATTCCGAAGTTATTACCACATAAAGTGAAATATGTCAGATATAAAAAATGGGCTCTGAGCCTTAACCCCTTCCCGACATTTGCCGTATGGGTACGTCATGGAAAGCCATGACTTCCCGCATTTTGCCGTACCCATACGCCAAATGTTTGGCACCGGTTCAGAAGCTGAGCTGGTGCCATCATCGTCGGATCTCAGCTGTATCTTACAGCTGACATCCGACTGTAACGGCGGGGACCGAAATTAGCTTCGATCCCCGCCGTTAACCCCTTAAGTGCAGCGCTCAAACGCGAGTGCTGCACTTAAGGTGTTTGCAGCTCATCGGAACCCCAGCAATGAAATTTCCGGGGTTACGGTGGCTGCAATGGCAACCGGAGGCCTAATACTGGCCTCCCGGTCTGCCTAGCACGGAAACCGGTCAAGATCCGCCCGGCGGCGGAGCCTGATCGGCTTCCGTAGCTGCCGGCAAGATGTTACAGCTGACATCCACCTGTAACGGCAGGAACCGGAGCTAGCTCTGATCCCTGCCATTAACCCCTTCGATGCAGCAATCAAAAGCGATTGCTGCATCGTAGCGGTTACTAGCAGATCGCCAGCCCCGACAGGCAATCAGGACTGGCGACTGCTACTATGGCAACAGGAGACACAATGGTCTCCTGCTCAGCCATTACGGAAGCCGATTAGGCCCCGCCGGGAGGCGAAGCCTAATCGGCTTGCTGTCAGTGAGTAACTGACAGATCTAATACATTGCACTACGTAGGTAGTGCAATGTATTAGAAAAAATAAATCTGACAGCTGGACCTTCAAGTCCCCTAGGGGGACTTGAGAAAAAGTGTAAAAAAAGTATAAAAAAGTGTAAAAAAAAGTGAAAACAATAAAAGTTTCAAGTAATAAAATAAAACACAATCCCCCTTTTACTCTTATCAAGTCCTTTATTATTGAAAAAAAATAATAAACCATACGTATTTGGTATCGCCGCGACCGTAACGACCTGAGGTATCAAAATATTATATTATTTATTGCACGCGGTGAACAGCGTAAAAAAAAAGCGTAAAAAACTATAGCGGAGTTTGTTTTTTGGTCACTTTGCCCTATGAATATAGGAATAAAAAGTGATCAAAAAGTCGCACGTATTCCAAAAATGGTACCAATAAAAACTATAGCTCGTCTCGTAAAAAACAAGCCCTCATATAGCTCCGTCGACAAAAAAATGAAAAAGCTATGGTTCTCACAACTTGGAGACATTATTTTTACAAAAGTAGTTTTATTGTGCAAAAAGTTGTAAAACATAAAAAAGTCCTATAAAATAGGTATCGCCGGAATCGTACTGACCCGCAGAATAAAGGTAACATGTAATTTATAACGCATGGTGAACGCTGTATAAAAAAACCTAAATAAAACTATGCCAGAATTGCGGTTTTTTGTTTACCTGGCCTCCCAAAAAATAGGATAAAAGGTGATCATAAAGTCACATGTACCCCAAAACGGTGCCAATAATAACTACAGCTCGTCCCGCAACAAACCAGCCCTCATACCACTACATCTATGAAAAAATAAAATTAGTTATGGCTCCAATAAGTCAGAAAATAAAAAATATGCAGTTGTGCTGCCCGAGGGGAACATTTCTTCTGTTTCAAGAGGCGATTTAAGGACCTAAAATTAGGGAACCAGGAAAGGGAGGGCCGAAACATATCCGCTGGAAGCGACGGTGCCCGTATTATACCAGGACAACACTTCCCAGCAAAATTCCCCAAACTGCAAAGGTGCGGAGTGTGGACCAAAAGGGGGATAAGAAAGGACGCCATATATCAGTGCAACACCGGCCTGTGCAGAAAGGATTGCTTCATAGCGTAACACACATCTATGCATCATTTTATTGTTTTTTTACCCCATTATCATCCCACCTGACTATGCCCCTCAGGTACTCTGCCCAGCTTACATGTGCCCCCACATTATAAACGGAAACACCAGCAATACTCAAACAAAACTACTACCAAGCAAATCCGCTCTCCAAAAGCCAAATGGCGCTCCCTCCACTCTGAACCCTACAGCGTGCCCAAACAGCAGTTTCCTTCCACATATATGGCACCGCCATACCCGGGAGAACCCTTTTACCAATTTTTGTGATGTGTGTCTTCAGCGTCATAAGCTGGGCATGACATATTTGCCACTGAAATGGCATATCTAGGGAAAAATATAAATGTTTAATTTGCACCATCCGCAGTGCATTCATTTATGGAAAAGAACTGTGGAGTGAAATACTCACTACACCCCTTAACAAATGCCTTGAGGGGTGTTGCTTCGAAATGGGGTCACTTCTCAGGGGTTTCTTTTTATTATTTCACATCTGAGCCTCTGCAGTTGTGAACCAATACTTTGTAAATCGCCAAATTAGGCCTCAATTTTACATGGTACTCTTTCACTCCTGAGCCTGGTCGAATGTCCAGGCAAAAGATTAGTGCCCCATGTAGGGTGTTTCTAAAACCAGGAAATACAGCATAATAATTGGAGAGCTGTCTTGTTATGGTGGCACAAGCCGGGCACCACATATTGGCATATCTATGGAAAAAAATCCAATTTTCACTCTGCAACATCGAGTTCACACTAATTTCTACAAAACACCTGCAGGGTTAAAATGCTTACTACACCACTAGGTAAATGCATTGAGGGGTGTAGTTTCCAAAATTGGGTCATTTCTGGGGGGTTTCCACTGTTTTGGGCCCACAGGCACCCAGAAACCAATCCAGCAACATCTGCACTCCAAATGGCGATCCTTCCCTTCTGAGCCCTGCCGTTTGCCCAAACAGCAGTTTATGACTACATATGGGGTATTGCCGTACTCGGTAGAAATTGCTTTACAAATGTTGGGTTCTTTTTTTCCTTTATTTGTTGGGAAAATGAAAAAATTTGCGCTAAAGCTACGTCTTATTGAAGAAAAAGGACTGTTTTTATTTTCACTGCCCAATTCTAATAAATTCTATGAAACATCTGTGGGGTCAAAATGCTTACTACACCCCTAGATGAATTCCTCAAGAGGTGTAGTTTCCTAAATGGAGTCCCTTTTTGGGCGTTTTCATTGTTTTGTCCCCTCAGGGGCTTTGCAAATGTGACCTGGCCTCTGTTTACCATTCCTGCTAAATGTGATCTCAAAAAGCCAAATAGTGCTCTTTCCCTTCTAAGCCCTGCCGTGTGTCCAAACAGCCGTTTATTACCACATGTGGGGTATTGTTTTACTCGGGAGAAATTGCTTTACAAATTTTGTAGTGCTTTTTCTCCTTCAGTCCTTCTGGAAATGAGAAAAAATTAGCTATTTTTATTTTCAGGGCCTACTTCCAATCATTTCTGCAAAAAAACTGTGGAGTCAAATCGCTCACTATACCCCTAGATAATTTCCTCAATGGGTGTAGTTTCCAAAATGCGGTCACTTGTGGGGGTTTCCACTGTTTTGTCCCCTCAGGGGCTTTGTAAATGTGACATGGCCTCCGCAAACCATTCCTGCTAGATTTGAGCTCCAAAAGCCAAATGGCGCTTTTTCCCTTCTAAGCCCTGCTGTGTGTCCAAATATCTGTTTATTACATGTGGGGTATTGTTTTACTCGGGAGAAATTGCTTTACAAATTTTGCGGTGCTTTTTATCCTTTAGTCCTTGTGGAAATGAGAAAAAAATTGCTAAACCTACATTTTCTTTGAAGAAATGTCGATTTTAATTTTCACGGCCTACTTCCAATAATTTCTGTAAAAAACCTGTGCGGTCAAATTGATCACTACACCCCTAGATAATTTCCTTGAGGTGTGTAGTTTCCCAGATGGGGTCACTTTTGGGGGATTTTTACTGTTTTGGCACTGCAAGAGCCCTTCAAACCTGAGATGGTGCCTAAAATATATTCTAACAAAAATAAGGCCCCAAAATCCACTAGGTGTTTCTTTGCTTCTGAGGCCGGTGCTTCAGTCCATTAGCACGCTACAGCCACATGTGGGCTATTTCCTAAAACTGCAGAAACTGGGCAACAAATATTGAGCTGCATTTCTCTGGTAAAACCTTCTGTGTTATAAAAAAAATTGTATTCAAAATTTATTTCTGCAAAAAAATATGAAATTTGTAAATTTCACCTCTACTTTGCTTTAATTCCTGTGAAATGTGTAAAGGGTTAAGACATTTTCTTGTAAATTTTTTATTTGTTTACATTTTTGAGACATAATAAGGAGGGGAGAGGGATAGGGGTACAGAAAGGAATGGATGGGGAACAGGGGTGACATAATAAGCCAATACAAAGAAATAACATAACAATTAACGGTTGTCTCTGCTGTATTATATCAGAATCAGAAAGCTACATATATACTCTCCACATAAGTTTACATGTACTTCAAGTTATGCAAATTTGGTTAATGTTACCAATTTAGTTTTGGTTTGGAAGTTTGTAATGTGATCTAACCCATTATGTTATACAAAGCATCTGTGTTCTGAGTATCTATCCATCTATTCCAAGTCCTGTAGTATTTATCTAGATTTTTTTCAATTGACCATTTAGTCTTTTCGAATGACTGTACCGAACAGACCTCGGCCATCCATTCCGAGGTGGATGGCGTATCTATCTCCTTCCAGTGTCTAGCAATTATAAGTTTCGCTGCATTTAGAAGATGGGGAATTAAGGAATTGTGGTTTATGATCCGGTATGACATGTCCAGATTTAGGATTACTAATTCTAATGTCAAAGTGATATTTATATCTTCAACAGTATTTATGATTGTTTCTATTTTCTCCCAGAATGGCTTGATTAGATCACAGTTAAACCAGATGTGTGACAGATTCCCTGTTTCTTTTTTGCAGCGCCAGCATATTGGGCTTTGGTTGGGATCTATTCTGTTCAGAAGCTCTGGCGTTTTGTACCAACGTGCTATTACTTTATAATTTAGCTCTTGTATTTTTGTAGAACTGGAAGTGGACTGCGAGTTTTTTAATATTCGGTCTGTCTGTTCCTTAGTGAACTTTTTACCCAATTCTCTTTCCCATTTTGTCATGAATGAGGGTATTTCCGATTTAGCAATGAGAAGTTGATAAATTTTTGAAACTGCCTTTTTGGGAACAATCTTAGAGGAGTAAAAGTTAGTGAACAAACTGACTGAACTTGTATGTAGAATATCCGTCAGAAAGGCCTTAATTGAGTCGGCGATTATATTGAATGTCTGCTCATCCAACTTAATGTTAGGAAATGCAATTTCCATTTCTTCCATTGTAATCAGTTTCTTGTTTAAAATAAACTTACTTGCTGAGATTAAAGCTTCTTTCGTGTTCGTGGATAATTTCTTCTTAATTTTTTTGAGTTTATTCGGTATCAGATAATAGATTGGTGTGTGGCTACTTATATTACGTATAAAATGGTGTTTTTTGTTCAATTTGTGCCATATTCTGATAGTTTGGTTAGTTAAAGGATTGAGTATATCAGAATATTTAAATCTATTATAAGGTGTTGGCCATATGATATCTTCAACTCTATTTTTTAGTAAACTCAGCTCGAGATCGACCCAGAGTTTGCGTTTCGTAGGGCTTTGCCACTCCATAAATCTGCATAGGTGAACAGCGTTTTTGTAGTTTTCTATGTCTGGTAGGCCAATTCCACCTGCATTTTTGTGTTTTACGAGTGTTGAATATTTAATTCTACATCCTTTAGCTTGCCATATAAATTTTGTTATTATCTTTTTCAGTTTATTGAAAAATGTCAAAGGGATGTCAATTGGTAGCACTTATAGTAGATAAAGTATTTTTGGTAGTATTACCATTTTTATAATGTTATTTCTTCCGAACCACGAGATTGGTAAGGTATTCCATTTCTCCAAATCCGCTTCTATTTTAGCCAGCAGTGGCTTGTAATTTAAGTTGAAGAGATCTTTATAGGAATTATTTATCTTCGTACCCAGGTATGTAATGTGAGAACAGTTGTTTTTAAAGGGGAAGTTCTTAGACATTTCCTTCCACTTTTTAGGGTCTATGTTTACATTTAGTAGTTCTGATTTTGTTGTATTAACTTTGAAGTTAGAAGCCTCTCCAAATATTTTGAACTCTTGTAATAGGGCTTTATTCGATTTTCTTGGATTGGATAAGATGATTAACATATCGTCTTCAAATGCGGCGGTCTTGTGTTCTACTTTATTACACATAAGTCCAGTAATCTCCTTGTTTTCCCTAATCTTTTGGGTCAGGACTTCCATGGTCATTATAAATAACAATGGAGACAATGGACATCCTTGTCTTGTGCCGTTCTTTATTTCTATTTGGGGTGAGAATTCTCCGTTTATTTTGAGTTTCGCGGATGGATTTTTGTACAAAGCCATAATTTTGTCTATAAATGTAGATGGAATGCCAAATTTTTGTAGTGTCAATTTTAGAAACAACCAGTCTACTCTTTCAAATGCCTTTTCGGCATCAGTAGTCAGCAGAGCGATAGGAACGTTTTTACTCTTGGCTATTTGAATCACGTTCAGAATCCTAACCGTGTTATCTTTAGCTTCCCTGCCTGGTGTAAAGCCCACTTGTTCTAGGTTAATTATGTTTGGTAGAAATTGTTTCATTCTATTTGCGATTATTTTTGCAAAAAGTTTGACATCATTATTTATCAGAGAGATGGGCCTGTAACTACCGCAGAGGGTGGGATCTTTTCCTTCTTTGGGTATTAGGGTAATATGAGCAGTCAGTGACTCTTTACAGAATGGGTTATTAAGATCTATGGTGTTAAAATACTGTGTCAGAAAGGGGGATAGAGTGTCTCTAAATATTTTATAGTATGCCATAGAGTACCCGTCCGGACCTGGGCTTTTACCTTTCGGGCTATTATTTATGGCGTTCTCTATTTCTTGTTTTGTGAAAGGAGAGGTTAGTATTTGACTTTGTGTCTCTGAAATGTGAGGGAGGTTTATATTGTCGAGTAGTTTATTTATTAGATCCGTTTTTTGGATCAGTGTTTGGTCTTGGTTTTTTAGGTGGTATAATTCTGAGTAGAAGCTACAGAATTCCCTGGATATATCTTCCGTTGTATGCAGTAGTTTGTTTCTTTTATCTTTTATTTTAGGTATAAATGTATTTGAATGTTCTTTTCTGATTACATTGGCTAGTCTCTTTCCACATTTGTCTGCTGCCATGTACCTTTTGAACTTCGCGAAATAGAAGTTTTTTTCGGTATTATAGTTCAGTAGCTCCTTCAGTTCTACACGCAGTTTGAATAGATCCTTTTCTGATTTTATACATAATGATTTTTTATGTTTCAATTCCAATACTTTTATTTTTTCTAAAATGTTTGTAATTTGTTTGTTCCTTTCTTTTTTTTCCTAGCGCCTAGTTCAATTAGAAAGCCTCTGATTACAGCTTTATGAGCTTCCCAGATATTCGAGTTACATATGTTGTCTGGACAGTTGTCTAGGAAATAGTCTGTTATACGTGAGAGTATGTAGGTTTTGTCTTCTTTGTTGGTGAGCAAACTGTCATTTAATTTCCAATTAAAATAGTTGCCATTTTGTTTTTGGGTGAAAGAAAGGAGTAAAGTAAGAGTAGTGCATGGTCCGACTGTGTGATAGAACCATATTTTACTTGAGTTATCGTGCTGATAAGAGAGTGAGGTACAAATAGGTAATCTATTCTAGAATATTTTTTGTGGACCGACGAGTAAAATGAATAATCTCGGCTAGAAGGATTTTTAATTCTCCATGCGTCTACCAAGTGAGCTTCTGCAAGTAGTTTTTTTATATATTTAAGTTTTTTATATGAAATTGATGAACTGTTGTTAGAAGTGTCTATTGAGGGTTGGAGTGGAATATTAAAGTCGCCTCCTAGAATCAATTCACCTTCCTTGAATTGTTCCAATTTTTGCATCAATTGTTTGATGAACTTCTCTTGGTTATTATTAGGCACGTATAGATTTGCGAATGTGAATATTTTACCAAGTTTATACCCCTTCAAAAGAACATATCTACCTTCAGTATCTAGTAACACATCTTTACAGGTGAAGGGGACTTTTAATGATGATGGCGACACCCTTAGATCTTTTAAGGGGTGTTGAAGAGTTGTACCATTTCGTGAAGATTTTATTTTTTGTTAATGGGGTATAATTTTTTTTGAAGTGGGTTTCTTGTAAAAATGCTATGTCTATTTTCTCCTTTTCTAAGAATTCGAGTATTTGCAGTCTCTTACCAGGGACATTGATGCCTTTAACATTGTACGTAGCTATTTTAAGGTCAGCCATTATTTAAATAGTACATATAATTTGTTATGATAGTAAAATTCAGCAGAGACAGAACATTAATAACGATAACAAGAATTAAACACATCTTAAACAATTGGGTGTGTTTTAGATAGGGTGAACGTATGATTGTTGGTATATTTATATATATCCAACACAAATATGCTGCCGGTGGAGATCTATTGGAAATCATTCCAATCTCGACCGGGGTTTATAGCATAAATAAAATTTCCCGGGGGGGGGTGGGGGTGGTATCTAAACCTGAAAAAGTTTGCGTAGCAAGAGAGAGAATTTACATTTTAGAACCAAATTCTTCCAGCAAGTCTAAAGAATTATAATAAACATACAGATATAACAATATCAATTAAATTTCGCAAAAGGATATTTGAAGTCATTTTCTATCTTCCTCATCTTTTCAGAGTTTTCCCAGCTTCCAAATCGGTCTTTTTCATCTTCTTTGTTTTCTTTGGGGTAGCTGTTTCCCAGTTATCCTGTTTTGGAAGTTGTGGGAAGTTGAATTCATCTTCTGGGCGAGTCCAGTCTGGTATTTGTAGATGAGAGAGTTCTAATTTATTGAGAACAAATTCCAAGTCTTCTGGTGTTTTGATGGTCAGTGTTTTATTGTGTAGAGATATAGCAAGGCCAAAGGGGAACATCCACCTGTATAGAATGTTTCTCTCTCTTAGTGTTTTGGTTAGAGGTTGTAATTGCCGTCTTAGGTCCAAAGTTAGTTTGGAGAGGTCTTGAAATATGACAATTTCGCATTCCTCGTATTCTATTTTCCTCGCATATCTTGCTTTGTGCAGTATTTCCTCTTTCAATCTGAAGCTTTGTAAGCAACAAAGAATGTCTCTTGGTTTGTCTGGTCCAACCGATCTGGGTCTAAAAACCCTGTGAGCTCTTTCAAGACCTACTTCGGTATTTCCTTCCTTCCCCAGAAGTGCGTTGAATATATGTGTGAGTACATTAGCGATTTCTTTGTCTGCGACTGTTTCGGGGACACCTCTTATTCTTAGATTATTTCTTCTAGACCTATTTTCAAGGTCGTCTATATGTAACCTTTGTAAATATGATTCTTTTTGTTTATCAATGAGTATCTCAGATATTCTTTCGGCATGTGAGATGACTTGGGTACAAGTGTCCTCCAGTGATTGTATCCTGGTAAAGGCTTGTTTGACGTCGTTCCTCATTTCTGATATTTCCTCTTTTACTGTCTGGGTGAATTCTTTGAATAGTCCCCTTATGCAGTCTGTTGTAGGTAGTGCTTTTATATATTCTTTGAGGTCAGCTGCATCATGTGTCGTTAGTTGTTCTTCCTCACTGTCTGACCAGCTTGAAATGGTGAAATTATCTTTAGTTTTATCTTTCCTCTCCGATCTAGAGCTATGATTTTCTTCAAAGGTCAGCTTTTTACTGGTGGTTTCCACCACTTGTCCTTTTTTTGGGGTTTTACTAGTCCTGGTTTGTTCTTCATTTGGACCTTTCATGAGTTTCCCCATTGAGATCTGTATTCCCCTTATTCAACTTGCTGGAAGAAGGTATTGTGAGATTAGGGCATTCCAGGAGTCATATAGCAACACATGACCTGGGTTTCTTTTAGGTAATGTCCTTCGGAGCTGTCGGTTATTAGGCTCTAAATGTTAATTGGTTTGTGCAATTAGATTGTATTTTAATTCAAATCCTGAGTGCGGTATTACACTGGCATCCAGATGTTTGGTTTGTGTAGTTAGTCAGAAGGTATATGGTCGAGCAGGGGAGGAGCCTTGCTATTTCTTGTTATTTAAGGTTATAGATCTATGTATGAATGTTCATATTCAGGTGCATTCAGATACCGTTAGGCCTTTATGTTTATGCAAGGGGTATTTTGTTCCTGTTGAGTGGCATTCACCTTGCTCTTATATTGAGCTGAGTCCTTTGTTTCAGGAGAATAGGCACTTCCTGTCCAACGGCCTGAGGGCTTTTTATTTTTTTTTTCCCCCTCTTGCTCCCTCCCTCCTTTTTCTTTGTCTTAGTAAATCTAGTCCCCGGCTTCAACGGCGCCGCTAGGCCGCAACCGCAAATGTCGTCACACTATCTTCTGACTCACCGGCACTGGGTCCCGCGGGTCAGCGGTGCTGTCTAGTGTGTCTTTTAGAGCAGGCGCGGCTGGTGGCACGTTTCCTCTCCTGTTCCTCTGTTCCGGAACTGGGCCGGCCGGAAATCTAGGCCGCGGCTTCAAAGGCGGCGTTAGGCCGCGACAGCAAAAGTCCGCTCACCGGTTCCAATCTCCCCGGCTCTGGGTCCCACGGGTCGGCGGCACCGACAGGTGCTTTATGCTGTACGAGTGCGACTGTTTGGTCAGGGGATGTGGGCTATTTGTCGCCTAATCTCTGGAGCCCCGTCAAAGCGCGTCCTCTCTGCCTCAGCGCTAGCCACGCCCGGGTTAAGACATTTTCTAAATGCTGTTTTGAATACTTTGAGGGGTGAGATTTTAAAATGGGGTGACTTTTTGGGGGTTTCTAATATATAAGGCCCTCAAAACCACTTCACAACTGAACTGGCCCCTGTAAAAATAGCCTTTTGAAATTTTCTTGAAAATGTGAGAAATTGCTGCTAAAGTTCTAAGCCTTGTGAGATCATAGAAAAATAAAAGGATGTTCAAAAAATGATGCCAATCTAAAGTAGACATATGGGGGATGTTAATTAGCAACAATTTTGTGTGGTATAACTGCCTGTCTTACAAGCAGATACATTTAAATTGAAAAAAATGCTAATCTTTGCAATTTTTCGCTAATTTTTGGTGTTTTTCACAATTAAATACTGAACATATCGAGCAAATTTTGCCAGTAACTTAAAGTGCAATGTGTCACGAGAAAACAATCTCAGAATCGCTTGGATAGGTGAAAGCATTCCGGAGTTATTACCACATAAAGTGACACATGTCAGATTTGAAAAATTAGGCTCTGTCAGGAAGGTCAAACGTGGCTAAAGAGGGAAGGGGTTAAGGCCAAAACAAGGCTGCGTCCTTAAGGGGTTAAACTATGAGAAATTGCTGCTAAAGTCCTAAGCCTTGTAACATCCTAGAAAAATAAAAGAAAGTTCAAAAAACGATGCAAACATAAAGTAGACATATGGGGGATGTTAACTAGTAACTATTTTGCGTGGCATTACTATCTGTTTTACAAGCAGATACGTTTAAATTTAGAAAAATGCAAATTTTTTTTGCCAATGTTTTCTAAATTTTGGTGTTTTTCAGAAATAAATACCGAAATTATCGACCAAATTTTTTCACTAACATAAAGTACAACATGACACGAGAAAACAATCTCAGAATCGCTTGGATAGATAAAAGCATTCCGATGTTATTACCACATAAAGTAACACATGTCTGATTTGAAAAAATCGGCTGTGTCCTGAGGGGGTTAAACATCTTCTCCCGCCGTTTTCTCCAGGTACCAATCAGGTGCCGACTCCTGGTGATGGGCAGATTATCGGAAACTTCCAGAAGCCGACAGGTAAGTACCAACTGAAACACAAAGAAGGGGGGGGGGGGGGACCAAAATACAAAACATCTAAAAACAGAATTTAATTAACAAAAAACCATAGCAATTAGCAAAATTATTATTAATATGCCTGTACCATCATGTGTCCCCCAAGCAATACTGCTCTGGGGGCCCCTTTCATTCCTCAATAAACTAAACATTCCCACAAGGCACACCTGCTATTGTGAAACTACAATTCCCAGCATGCCCTGTAAGCCTTTGGGTGGAATAACAAAGCCTTCGGCTGTCAGGGCATGCTGGGAGTTTCAAGACAGCTGGAGTGCCGAAGGTGGCTGACCCCTGCCATAGGGGCTCATAAACCTCGAATATATGGCACTCCGGAAATCGAAGAGCCCATACTGTACCACCATCTCCACACAAAAAAAAGATGTAACAAGCTACAGTACAATGTGCGGTACCAGTGGACGTGGTGACATCACATTCATTACTATCATTTTTTCTTTACCTTTTGTAAAATTTATACCTAATAAAACAGTAAAATATTACAATAAAAAGTATAGAAAAACAGCGCTATAAAAATTAAGCACACATTATTTTGGTAGCCCCATAAATAATAAAGTTGGGCCATAAACCACCATGTGCGCAAAATCGGTCAAGGGTGTCTGGTCATTTAGGACCAAAACACTTTGGTCGTTAAGGGGTTAATAAACTGTTCTACCAAAACCGTATTCTTTAATGGTGACAATTACTTGACATTTTAAGTGGAAGGCTAAGAGTTTTCATGAGTATTCTCATAACTCCATAAATCATGTAAAAACATTAGTCTGAATGAGAAGCCCTATTGTCACTTCAGAAATATGGGACTCGAACATTTCTTAGGGTGGCCGCTAGAGAGCGCTGCGTGAATGAAGCTCAAGCGCGCTTTTTCAGGTGGCATTCTATCCGCTTGTGCGTCTGCACTTGGTGGTCGACGCAATCAGGCGGCTGGTTTCCGGTGTCGGTCCCTCAGGTGCAGACCCCGCTGTCGCCGCCATGAGCAGCGGGCAGACTGCGGTCATTCAGGTGACAAACCTGTCCGCCGCCGTCACCAGCGAACAGATGCGGACGCTCTTTTCTTTCCTGGGAGACGTCGAAGAGCTGCGGCTTTACCCACCCGAGTGAGTGCGGTGCCGGTGCGGCTCTAATTTTGTATAATAACAATAACTCCTTTGTAGTAGGTGCAGTATTGTATTTACACATGCAGGGCATGAGGCGCCAACATTCTAGTCCATATCTGCACCCTGCCAGCTCAATGCACACATCATCATCATAAGGAGAAGCCTACACTGTATCCAGGAGCACGACCATTGTTCACATAATAAACCACATCATATTTATCTTCCCCCTCATATAATCTCCATACACACAGCGTTATAGCTGCAGCCGCAGTGTAGAGTGATCACATTTACAGAATTGTGCGTTTTCTATCCATTGACAATGGGGAAATAACAAAATCAGAATGTATATAACCAAAACACATAGGTCTATATCTATCTATCTATCTATCTCCTATCTATCTATCTAGCTATCTCATATCTATCTATCTATCTATCTATCTATCTATCTATCTATCTATCTAGCTATCTCATATCTATCTATCTATCTATCTATCTATCTCCTATCTATCTATCTCCTATCTATCTATCTAGCTATCTCCTATCTATCTATCTATCAATCATTTCAGGTCTTTCGGTTTATCATTTGATCACTTTTATAATACATTGCAATACTTATGTAATGCATTGTATTCTGTTGTCAGTGTAATACTGACAGTCATTCTATTAGGCATACTCTGAAGGCAGACGTGGGGGCCTGTGTTAGGTCCCTGGCCGCCATTATAAAACATTGGCACCCCGCGATCTCGTCGTGAGACTGCGAATGGGGTGAAAGAAAAAGCCCCCTCGCTCTTAAACCACTTAGATTCTGCAGTCGCTATTGACTGCGGCATCCTAAGGGGTTAAATGAGTGGGTTTAAAGAAAAGTTTGATCTCACCCGTTACAGCAAGAGCCTAGCTTTATTTAGACAGCACGACACCCGTGCCGGACTTATGTCCGTGCCGTGAAATGGCGGCTCTGTGGCATAAGTATCCTTGTGAAAATACGTATTTGCGGCCATTAAGGGGTAAAAGAGGACCTTGTCACTTCTCCTAACATGTCAGTTTTAGTAAATTATTGCATTCCCCATAAAATAGCAATTCTGGAGCATGTTTTCTTAGAACTCTATGCTGTGCCGTTCCTCTCTTATTCCTCCTAGAAATATATTAATAAATTGACAACAGGGTGTTTAGTTGAGAGTGTGTCACTACACAAACTGACCATGTCCAATCACTGCTGACAGAGTGAAAACTTTGACAAGGTAAATGGTAACATCCAGTTGTCAATTTATTCATAAATATCCAGCAGAAATAACAGGAACGGTACAACGCGGAGTTCTAAGAAAATCTAAATGTACAACTCAGCTCTCCAGTCACTGAAATATCTCAACAAGGAGATGAACAACCGGAGCAGGTAAAAAAAGAGGTGAAATCCTCAACACCACAAAAAACAGAGACAAATTGATAGTTTTTTACCGCTCAGACGGTTGTGGATGTAAAGTCTGAAGTGTCCATCAAGGGTTTGACCTTCCCCCAGCTAGCATGCAGAAAGAACGATCCAAATTTCCATTGGTGTGTATATCTCGCTGGTACTTGTGGTTCCACACAGAAATGAAACTGCAGAAATGCAACTGCTTGCTGTGTATATCCTCGTACGTGATGTTCTAAATTTCCAAGGGAGAAAAGGAGATAGTGCACTACCTTTTGGAAACTACAAATTCCACGAGTTTATTCCATACTTACAAAAACAGATAAAGATAAAAGCATAAGCTAAGCTCTTGTAACACCCTAGGGTTGCAATATTTGGCGTGTTACAAGAGCTTATCTTATGCTTTTATCTTGTCTTTAGCTGCCTGTGGTTGTCTGACTGCTTGGACACGCACTATGTCTAGAGCAAAGGTCCCACGGTGCTGAGATTTTTAAAAAATCACTCCTGAATGGACGCTGAAGTATACGTATTCCAAAATAGTATGTTAAAGGGGTAACTAAACGTTTAACAGACTTCTGACATGTCATAGTGACATGTCAGAAGTTTTGATTGGTGGAGGTCCGAGCACACTCGTGTGAGCGCTGAGCTGCTTCGTGTCTGTCTTTTTCCGGAAATCGATGAAGCGGAGTACGGGCTCAATAGAATGTTTATGAGCCCATACTCCGCTACATCAGCTTTCTGGGAAAAACAAACAGAAACGAATGGGCTAAGCGCTAACACGAGGGCTTCTGCTGCTTCGTTTTAGCGATTCGTGGGGGATCTCAGTGCTCGGACTCCCACCAATCAAAACTTCTGACATGTCACTATTGGGGATGCACGATGCATCGAAACTTCGATACTGTTTCGATACCGTGCACGCCAAAACGGTTCGATACCGTTATTTCATGTATTTGATTTCGATACTAAGCTGTGCGGCTGCACAGCTAAGTATAGTAACGCGTGAATGTATGAGAGCGGGGCTGCTGTGTGATAGTCATTGCCGCGCTCCTGAGTCGTGACAAGTGCGTGCTGTCAGGATGATGCGATGTGGCCAGCGATGCGGCCAGCGATGCACTAATGAGCGCCGGACAGAATAGGGGGGGGGGGCACACTGAAAAACACCCCCATGTTCTGTCTTCAGTGCCTGAACCGCCGCTCATTAGTGCATCACCGGCCGCATCACCTCATGCTGACCGCGCACGCACTTAATGTCAGGAGCGGGGCAATGACTGTATTACACAGCCGCAGCCCCGCCGGCGGAGATCAGAGAAACCTCTCATATCCACCGTTATTCCCCTGAATTCTGTGATTAAAGCTGACTGCAGCATTCAGGGGAAAGTGAGAAGGGGGATGCCCCCTGGATCGCATCACAGGAATCCCTGTGACATGATTGAGGGACATAACATATATGGGCAGACAGCCCAGGGTCCATTGAAGGACCCCAGGGCTGTCCTACCATATTTCCTGTTGTTAGGGCATACTGAGGTATGTCCTAACAACTGCCTGTGTACTATCCGTCCACAGGCTAATGTACTGGCATATATCTGATATATGCCAGTACATTAAAGTTTTAAAAACAAAGTAATATTAAATTTAAAAAAATACACATACACCTTTTTTACAATAAACATTAAAATAAGTCTCAATACATAAAACATACACATATTCGGTATTGGTGCGGCCGTAATAACCTGCACAACATTTGTTTTGCGTCATTTATGATGTGTACGCAGTAAAAAAAAAAATAATTCTTTCACTTATTGTGAGGTGCGTGGTGTGATGAATTTAACCTCCATATGCCTCACATTAATAGTAATTAACCCCATCATGTACCTTACACATTAACCCATTATGACTGAGAAACATGATGGGGTTAATTACTATTTGGCAAAGTATAGTTTTGGTATCGAAATCGCAATACTACACGAAGTATCGGTATCGAAGTCCAAATTCTGGTATCGTGACATCCCTAGTCACTATGACATGTCAGAAGTTTTTTGAACGTTTAGTTACCCTTTAAAAAAAGTACAACTCGTCCTGAAAAAAAACAAGTTCTCATACAAAAAAATAAAATTAAAAAAAAGTTTTAAAGGCTGTGAAAACTTTTGATTACTTTTTTTAATGTATGTGTTTGTGCATAATAAATATTTTTGTAATATAGTTTTATTAAAAAATATATTTAGTTTTAGCATTGCAGCTTCTTTATATCCACTGTACATAAAGCTACATAACGGCACTGCAAGCAGAATCCGTCTGTTACCTGGACTTACGGCTCAGCTGACAGCCTGTGTGTGTCTGACGCAATCTAAGGGTATGTTCACACGGCCTATTTACGGACGTAAATCGGGCGTTTTTGCCCCGAATTACGCCCGAAAATAGCGCCTCAATAGCGCTGACAAACATCTGCCCATTGAAAGCAATGGGCAGACGTTTGTCTGTTCACACGAGGCGTATATTTACGCGCCGCTGTCAAATGACGGCGCGTAAATAGACGCCCGCGTAGAAGAAGTGACCTGTCACTTCTTTGGCCGTAGTTGGAGCCGTTATTCATTGACTCCAATGAATAGCAGCGCTAATTACGGCCGTAATTGACGCGGCGTTCAAGCGCCTGCACATGCCGGTACGGCTGAAATTACGGGGATGTTTTCAGGCTGAAACATCCCCGTAATTTCAGCCGTTACGGACCCCCGCCGTGTGAACATACCCTAAACCTTTAACCCAAATCTATGTTGATAAAAAAAACAAAACGCCTTTACGTTTAGGAATGCAAACATGGAAAAGACAATAAGGTTTCTCGTCTCTGACACCAAAAATCGCTAAAGAGAACCTTTCACCTCCCCATACATGTGCAGCTTGTAATGGGCAGGGCTGCACAAACCCTCGGTGCCGTTATATTTGGCGCCCGATATTTAAATAACCTCCTGAACTGTCAATGGGGCATGTAATGGCAAGGGGGCGTGTTACTATGGCTGTGACACTGTCCAATCAGATACGGACAGTGTTACAGCAAGAGCGAGAATAGAGGAGAGAGTGTGCGTGCACGCTCTAACTCTTCAGCTTTTAAGATCAGTCTTCTGCCGAGCTGGCAAGGGGGCGTGTCACTGCTACGGACAGTGTAAGAGCTGTGGAGAGGAGAGCGCGCATGCGCGCTCTCCTCTCTTCAGCTCTTGCGAGAGATCAGTCTTGTACTTTCTCTGCCGAACTGGCAAGGGGTGGGTTTCACTGCTACGGAGAGTGTAATAGCTGAAGAGAGGAGAGCGTGCATGCGCGCTCTCCTCTCCACAGCTCTTACACTATCCGTAGCAGTGACTCGCTCCTTTGCCAATTTGGCAGAAGACTGATCTTGAAAGCTGATGAGTGACATCGTGCACGCACACTCTCTCCTCTATCCTCGCTCTTGCTGTAACATTGTCCGTATCTGATTGGACAGCGTCACAGCCATAGTAACACGCCCCCTTGCCATTACACGCCTCATTGACAGTTCATGGGGTTATTTAAATCGTTCCCGACCGCTGGCTGTGTTTTTACGGCCAGCGGTCAGGGTCCTTAAAACCCGAGCCATAGACTTTTTACGGCTCGGGTTTTAACTTGCTGCCCGTGCGATCGGGCAGCTGAATGTCGAGTCTCCGGCTGTCAGTGACTGCCGGGGACCCTGAGGAGAGGATAGAAGCAGCTTTCGCTGCTTCTGTCTTCTCTGATGACTTGTACACAGCCCTCAATGAACGCTGTGTATAGGAATAGAGGCAGCGGCTGCGCCGCTGACTATTACTCCCGGTGTTCATGTGACTGGTCACATGATCGCCGGGTGCCATTACTGACAGACTGCTGCTGGGTCTTACTAGACCCAGCACAGCCCTATTAGTGCTAATTGTCACTATGAGAGGGCTGATTTCCCCTGTAACTGGGGCTGCTGTGCAGCTCCAGTTACAGTGGAAAAGATGATGTAAAAGAAAGAAAAAAAATGTATAAAGTTCCCCAAAGGCCTTTGGGGGACAGACCATAGTAATAAAAAAATAAAAGTTAAGTAAAGTGCAAAACAAAATTAATAATAAATACACATTAAATACCCACACCAAAAAAACGTTCCCCTCCCGCCAATCATTGTTGTAACGCTAGCGCTGACCCAATTACCCTAATATAGACATGTAATATATTAAAATTTACGGTAGACAATGACGATCACAAATAATAGGTCTATTTTAGGGTAAAACTATGTTATTACCAAAAAAAAATAGCTGAAACGTAAAAAAGGTTATTTTTTTACTATTTTCAAACTTTATGAATAAAAATTCTAAAATAGCAAAAAGGATGTATATAAAAATGATAAAAAAAGAAACCTGCATTGTCTACGGAAAAAACGTCGCAAAAATCACATAGTTAGCCCAACAAATAAAAAAGTTATAGCCATTTAACTAACACGTGCTAAAAAGGGCTAAACGGTGTCTGGTCCTGAAGGCGCAAAATAGCCCGGTCCTGAACTGGTTAAAGTGTCCCAGGGTTTGTGCAGCCCTCCCCATTACATGCTGCACTCAGCTGCACATGTATGGGGAGGTGAATGGTTCTCATGTCTGGATGCTGTATAATATAGGCCATACATAGAATATTGTTTTTTTTGCCAATAGTCCATTGCCTATGACTGATGATGTCGTTCCCTACTATACAAGCATAACTTTAGTAGTTAATCGTTTAGTTGTAAATTATGATGGTTTTCTGCCTGCAAAACAACAGGTTCTCCTTGCACTGTCAGCAATGCCATTTGGACTTGTTCTGCCCCGGTGATTTTTTTTTTACCGGTTTAAAAGAACACTAAGTCACCGCCACACAAATCTTCACCTGATTTAGGAGCACTTCCCACAATTAATTCAAAAACCCAATTTAAATTCAGACCCCAAACCAGACACTAAAATTCAATTCAGTCCAAAAAAATGAAATCAGACCTCAAACCAGATTCCACAATTAATCCAGACCACAATGCAGACCCTAAATTTAATCTAGGACCCAAAATTAATCCAACCCTCTGATTAAACCCCAAAATTAATTCAGGCACCAGACCCCAAATCCCTAAATAAATCCAGACCCCAAAATTAGTCCAGACTAGACCACAAAATGCATCCAGATTTCAGACCCCCAAATTAATCCAGACCCCAGACAAGAACCTAAAACAAACTGAGACACCAGACCCCTAAATTAATTCCGTTACCATACAGGCGTCAGAGATCCTCTCTTAAAATCTCAGCCAGGCACCTGAAGTCGGTCCTGCCTTCCCACCCTCTTATTTCTCCAGAAGCTTTATCAGGCCCTCATCTTACTTGACCAATGCCTTTCTGCCAGTGATCCCAGCAGGGCCACCTTCTCGCCCCTACGCCTGTAAGCAATCATAGCAAGGCCTCCTCTCACCCCACAATGCGCTCTCTGGTGCTAGGAAGCTGTATACAAGCAGCTCACTGTCATCTGGCAGCCTCTCTGTTCATTCTGTTTCCGTCAGGAAACGTCTGTGACCGTTTCTGTCTTGAAAGAGTGACAACAGCGCCGTCATTTGGCCCTGGGTAAAAGCACCTGGCCACCAAATGCATCAACGACAGGGTGAAAAATGCAGTTGCCAGGGAGGATTTTCTAGTCACCATTGCAACCAGATTTTGTCCAGTCCTGTACTAAAGGAAAATGTATTAATTTTCTTCTGAAAAGTCATTAATATCTGTGGGATTTTTTCCTCATGCGACAGTATTTTAGAGATTTTGTTTGAAGGGATCATGTACGTTATAGACGCTAGTCTCCATATCTGAGTAGAATTCCCCTGCCGCCAGCTAACCTGCTGTATGTTTTTTTTTTTTTATAAAGACAAAATGATTTGGATTAATTGTTTCTCCTTTTATTTTACAGCAATGCGCCCCTTGCTTATTCCTCCAAAGTATGCTACATTAAGTTTGGTGACTCTTCAAGTGTCGGTGTGGCCCAGCATCTAACCAACACGGTTTTTATTGACAGAGCCCTCATAGTTGTACCATGTTCTGAAGGTGAGTATTGACAATGATGTGATCTGTCATTACACATATGTCATTACATATTATTTTATAATCCGTGAGCGCAGCCATATGTAGATTTACATGGTGACAGGAGATACCTTGAAAGGTGCTTCAATCTGATGCTGAGCGGAAATGCATCACTCTCTCTAGTTTTCTGCATGCTGATATTACTATGGTCATATTCCTACTGTAATGAACCCCTTCACACCCCTCCGCTAGTCTTTTCTAACCATTTCATATGGTTTCATTCCATGGCATGGAACTATATGAAATATGACTGGGAAAATGTCTTTGACGTGAAGAGTAACCTTCTATTATCCCTGTAGACGTTGGTGCACTTAGGCCAGGGTGATACATGAATGCTTTCTGGTATCTGTTCATAGTATACTACTTTGGTGTCATTTGGTTGGGGAATTTCTTTAGTCATATTAACACAGTATCCTTATTCATGGACTCTCGAAGGAGCCGCAGAGCATAGATCTCCCTCCTCTCCCAAATGTTGTTTTTCTTTGGTGTTCCAATGTATTTTGAATTTTTTTCTCTCTCCTTTTTGTCTATTAATTTGCCACTTACTAGGTATCCATTTGTTTGTTTATTGAAGGGGTTGTCTCATCACAGACAACCCATTTAATATGAGGGTCCTTCTGCTGAGACCCCTTCTGCAATATATCCCAGCAGCTGATTTTGCTGGGGTATATTGCCTTTGACTGCCCATTTGTTGTATTTCATGCAGCTATTCAAATGTATGGCCATCCATTCAATATATGGATGTATTGCTCTCCACTCTGGCTCATAGCGGCGTTTCCAAGCACCAGACCCCCCTCTATGATGTGCCCTAAAAGGAGACGTAACAACTCCCACAAGTCCATTTTCTTTCTTGTCTGGGATCTAATAGTTGATATATTGTAGACATCAGTAAGGTTATTTCTAGTGCATGCAGTGGCTGATCATTACTGCTTAGAAACAAAAGCATACAGTCTGCCGTGGCTTTTCTGCTTTTTTTTTTTTCTCCTCCATTCCTTTACACTGACCCATGCCTTTTGCTGATTTAAATGGGAATAAAAATGTATGCCTACATATATTTGGCATGTACCAAAAGTCTTGTCTGCTCAGAACTTTAAATCGGTCCTATAGCTTGTAGTAATAAACTAGACTAAACCATGTCTGAGAAAAAGTGACCTTTGTGTCCTCATTTTCTCCCCAAGTACTGGTCAGGGAGACTGTGGCTGCAGGAAGTGGGGGAGAGTCCACATCCATCCCATGAGTGAGGCTGTCAATATGTCCATGCACCGTGCTCATAGAGCATCACCTGCTGCTGCAGTCCCTTGGATCAGAATTCTTGTCGGGCAAAATGCAGAAAAAGCCTTTGATTTTCAATGTGTGTTGAAGATTGTATTACCTATTCTGTACAACTAAAATTAATGTTTGTTTTTTTTTTCTTTGTTTTTTTTTTTGTTTTTTTTATACCTTTTTTTTATTTTTTATATATTATATCACTGATGTTCAGCCAAAAGTGAATTAGAGAATTTTATTTCCAGTTGTAAAGTAGGGTCTACAATATGCTTGTATGTTATATTAATAAAAAAAAGAACACAAAAAAAACAACCGAGTTCTCGGATATTCTCCATTGCTATTTGCTTGCCTATTTTCTATAATTTTCTTTTAATCTCCAACTTTTATAATGTGCTAATGTGTCAGTATTGGTGATCATAGACACTGGAGAAATGTCATTTTCTGTACATCAGGCAACAACGAATGTGCAATACGGTGGGAATTTATTTTTTACTTATAATCAGTTTTATAGACATTGAGGGAGATTTATCAAAACTGGTGCAAAGGACAAGTGGAGCATCTGCCCATAGCAACCTACTGCCTCTAAGATGTCATTCTTCAGGGCCGTTTTGTAAGTTAAAGAAGCAATTTCATTTGTTTCGGTGGACAATTTCTCCACTTTTCGTTTGCACCAGGTTTGAAAAAATCTATTTTAGAACAGTTTTGCTTTACAGCACTTGTATATGCAAGAACTAATGTTCAGTCCCATGTAGTAGCTATAAAAGATCAGGAATAATGTTACCTGAAACCTGAAATGTAATCTTGCATTGATTATTAATTTCTCCTCGGTACATTTACACTCGGTGTCAGTGGCTTCTCACTAGACCACTTGGAGGCTACCATCTACAAGACTTGAGTCTGAGGGAACGTTAATGGTGCAGTTCACATTCAAAAACTCCAGGTTCACATACCCATTTCCGAGTCTTACTAGAAGTAGGAAAATAAATCTCAATTTACTGAGCTCGGGGAGCACACACAAATTGTAGTATGTTCTTCACACCAGACACTCATCTGAAGGACCCAAGGTATAGGCCAGTCCATTGATGAGGATTGTTTAACTCATAGGGTGTCCTTGAGATTGGTGTTCATGGACTGGATTGAAGAAAATAATATATTGCAGTGTTAAGTCTTTAAAATGGGTCTAAGGCTAGGCTAGGGTCACAGTAGCAGCATGGCTTTCGTTCTAACCTGAGCCATGACGTTTATGACTGATCAGTTGTGTAACAGATACTATTGATTTCTAATAGGTCCATCAAAAAGCACCAGAAGCTCCATAGAACGGATGCTAATGGTAGTGTGAACAGAGCCTTGTCTTAATAGTCTAGGAGACCCTTTAAATGTTTCCAGAAGGTTCCTTGTTTTCCCTTCTTTTCTGCTCCCTACCTTTACCCCTCTAAAGTAGTAAGGTACAGTTGTCTTTAGTGTGGAAAGAAGGAAAATTTTGCCAACACATATACAGGAGAAGTTCATACCTGAGAAGAAAACAAGAACAGCGATGGCCCCAAATTTAGGATGTTTGAAGTACAATGCAGAGGGCCATGCTCCAGGATATCCATACAACCTTCCCGTGTGTTCCTTTTATAAGTATATTAGCTGATAGCTATATTAAATATTTCTCTGAATGAATGACCTGGTTATCACACATGCTATCACCTAGTTATGCAGCATACAACGTTACCTGTTTCTTTAAATCGGTCATTATTACCTATTCTTTTTTGCTGTTATCACATTTCTCAATCTAATGTGTGAAACGATGCTTCAATGTCTACGTATTTCACCAGTGTAAATGGACATTGTTATAGAAATCTATATAACCTGAGCGAGAATCAGAACATTAATTTTCTTTTATGTCCATGTTTTAAAGCAGACAGATTTTAACAATTTGGTTTTGTATGTTTTTTTTTTTTTCTTGTTTCTTTTTTTTTTTTTTTTTTCTCTTTTGTGTGATTATATGTGCATTATTAGATGACTAGCCTGGCCAAGGCAGATCTGTTACACATGCCTGAGTAAGGCACTGTTTGCCATGCCACTAAACCAGCCGCCAAGGGAAAACCTACATGTGAGGATGAGCTCGGAGTCTGACTACTGAAGATGGACGTCCTGTCTCTTTTTTTTTTTTTTTTTTTTGTGTGTTTTATTTATTTTTATATTCTTTCCTCCCTCTTGTTTTATGTTATACTTTTTACTCTCTTCCTATACATAATAGGTGTTTTCTTTATGTAAACTAGCCAATGTCTTGCGTGATTAATATATTTGTTGCCCTCATTAATGCTACCGAAGTATTGTCAGGGTTGTTATTCTGAATTTCGGCTTCTACATGACAGCAGTGTTTTTGAGCAGTTATATAGCTGCAACTGTACCACTCCTGATTTAGTCCATTTTCTACAATTTTCTTTACAAATGTAACCTATCCCTCTTACCCTTCTAAGAACAACTGTTGTGTAAGAATGCTAGATCACTCCTGTGGTTGGTAAATTCCCTTATTTAGCAGATTTGTTTTTTGTGCATGTGATTATATACTTTAGTTGTTTTTTTTTTTTTTTTCGTTTTTTTTTTTTTTTTCCCCTCCTCCCATTGCTTCTGTACTAATGATTGTAATGCTCACTTTTATATTTTTATTCTGGTTGTCATATATATTTTTAATATACTCAGGTCAGTATAATTAGCATAAATTCTAATGTTTGGCACACCGATAGTAGATGCCCATAATCAATAAGGTCCAATCACCATCCCAATAATTTCACAGCACTCGATAATTTGATTCTAAAAAGACGTTTTGTTTAGACAATCATCACGCAGTGAGATCATATGTTCTCTTCTACTCTGGCTTGAATACACCGGTTTACAAATGCTGACTGAGAGGACCGAAACGTCCAGTATATATTATTACGTTGTTTCCATTTAACTAACCTGGGAATGGACCGATTGTACATGTAATTAAAGGGTTTGTCCACCTTCTAGCAACTGATGACCTATCCACCAGATAGGTCATCAGTATGTCATTGGTGCGGGTCCAACAACCGGACCCCGCACTGATAAGCCGCTCCGGTTGCCTGCGGGCACCAGATGTTATGCCACATAATGCTATGTACGGAGCTCGGAAGCAGTTGGCTCTGTACATAGCATAGCGGCCATGCTGCTGAACTGCAGGTCCGCTCCTGTTCACTTGAATAGGAGCAGAGCTGCAGTACTACATCTCGGCCGCTATTCCGTGGCTGGAGCCAGCTGCTTCCGGCTTGTACGTCCAGTGCACGGAGGCACCGGACCAGCTGATGGGTATCGGACCCCCAGAGATCATGTACTGATGACCTATCCGGTGGATAGCTCATCAGTTGTCAGCTGGAAAACCCCTTTAATGAGAAGTGTCTATGTTCTTTGTTCTCACCGTGTGATGATTGTCTAAATAAAATCTTGTGACACAACGTTTAACAGCGTATTATAGAGTGCCATGAAATTATTGGGATAATATAATGAGCGTGTCTGTCATGGATTTTGAAACATAGCGATTAACTAGTTAATTCCTGGTTTCTGTAATAAGCAGGAGTGCAGAAATGTTGTTGGTGACTGTTCTGGGGCATTGCTTTCACCATATTGATAAATATTTAGAAACCAAAGTATGATAAAAGGGTTGTCTGGTGTTTTCAAATAACAGATTAGCTCATTTTGAGTTAATAGACCGTTTTTTTTTTTTATTCAGGACCTCCATCAGTTGGCCAGAGCAAAGAGCAGTTTCAAACAGTGTCTCGCTCTGGAGGACCAGCCATGTCAGTACATTACATGTACCGCCCATTGACTTCAATAGAGTCAATGTATTGCTTCTTTTCCCCTGCGGTGGTGCTGCAGTGTTATTAAACACTTGCTGCTGGATTCTCCCGCAGGCTTCTGCTGATCACTGGTTGTACCAGCAGCGTTATATCCTATGATCAAACTTTTTTTCGGGGCCCCCTTTAGCAAAAAGTGATTGTGAAAAGCAGAGAACTCTTATAAATACTGTTTTAATCTATTATTCATAATCTTTAATGCTGTCGTGTTGTGCAATATATATTATAGCTACCATTCCAATTTGGTAAGTCTAGAAATTTTGGCTAAGTAGTCTACAGTTCTATTCATATATATATGATGAACTTGCGTACTTTTGCCCATTTAATTCTGTATTTTTTTGCAAGATCTCTTTAATACAGTAAAGATAAGAGGTGTATCAACAGATATAATCCGAACTATGCCAAAGAGATATTATATTGGCATATATCGGGCCAATTATAAACTATGGACATGTTCAGTGTATATGTCGGGAGCTCAGTGTGAACGGATCCTTAGTGCAACAAAGCATATATACACACCTTAACTTACCCTTATTTTACAGATGACTTAAATGTTCTATCTACGCCAATTTACCATAGTATGGTATATAGTGGGTTGCATAGTTAGTTGTTCACCGTTTTAGACCACTTTTACACTGCGGTGTTTTGCTTCCGTATGGGTATGTTCACACTGCCTATTTTCTGCCGTTTGTCCGTAAACGCCCCGAAAAACTGATAAAAATACAGAGGCTGAATGCCCCCAAACATCTGCCCATAGATTTCAATGGGAAAAACGGCGTTTCGTTCCCACGGGGCGTTTTTTTACGCGCCGTCTAAAAATAGCACGTTTAAAAAAAGTAATGCATGTCACTTCTTGAGCCGTTTTTCATTGACTCAATAGAAAAACAGCTCCAAAAACGGCTCTAAAAAATGAATCATAAAAAAATTTGATGCTTTAAAAACGGCTGAAAATCAGAGGCTGTTTTCCCTTGAAAACAGCTCCGTATTTTACAGCCGTTTTTTGTTAAACATGTGAACATACCCTATTTGTAAGCCAAAACCAGAAGTGGAACCTGCACAGAGAAAAAGTTCAATGGAAAAATTTGTATGCGTAGCCCTTCTGTCTTTTGGATCCATTCCTAGTTTTGGTTTACAAATATTTAAACAAAATACTTCAGTGTTAAAGTAGCCGTTGGGGAATAGATAAATCTCTTAAAGATCCATCATCATGCGATAGCTGCACCCATCTAAGCAGATTTTAGTAGGGGGTCTAAAGATAATCATCTAAGATTAGTTAAAGGCTATTTTTATTGCTTAAATGCATCAAAAAAAAGATAAAGCAACTTTACAAATTGTCTGGATTAAAATTGTGTTTTGTATTTAGCTCTTATGCAGACCTACGTGTCTCCATGGTAACACTACAACGGAAGTTTAATCCTGCACTTATTTATTACTCTGCAAACTCTTCCTTCTAAGGCTTCGTTCACATCTGCGTCAAGGTTCCGTTCTGTCAGAGCTATGCAAGGGTTCCGCTATTTTGACGGAAGCAATACCGTAGTCGACTGCGCTATTCAGTCCGTCAAAACGACGGAACCCTTGCACAAAGGAGACAAACGGAACTCATTTGCACTGGATCCGTCACCATTGAAATCAATGGTGATGTTTCAGTCAGGGTTCCGTTCTGACGGGAAGCTCCGACGGAACATAAAAACGGAACCCTGATGCAGATGTGAACGAAGTCTAACCTACAAATATAAGTAGAAGGGGCAGATGGAAGGGAGTAACACATTCACCAACCAAGCCCTTTAATCAGGGAGACTTATAGAATTAGGGAGTGCAATTATTGAATTAATAATATCAAAATTAGGCAGGTAAACATTTCCTCAAAATAGTCAAGTAATTTTGCTTATTTATCAAGATTTCTGAACTCGAATATTAGTATATGGAGCCACACACCCGGTCTCCGTGACTTCCGTATTCAGACTTCACACGGTTCGATTAATACACTGCAAGGCCAAATGTGGACACCAAATAATTACATCTATGGGGGTTTGTTGAATATCCCATTCCAAAGCCATGAGCATTAATATGGAATTATTTCCCCACACCTTTGATGCAGCAATGGCCTCCACTATTTTAGAAAGGTTTTTGAGCATGGTAGCAGGGATTTGATTTTATACAGCTACAAGCGCATTAGAGACAATGGGTATCATATATGCCAGTTAAGGTCAGGGCACTGACATATTTGAATAGGCAAAGGTTTTCCCCAAACTGTTACCACAAAGTTAGAAGCACATGAATCTTGCGAACATCAAAATTTGCTGTTGATTTTAAGATTTTCCATCATCCAGCACAGACTATAAAAAGTACCCTGAGTTTATGAATACTCTATAAACTATACAGATGGCACTGTTCATTTGGTCATTAACCTTTTTGCTGGTATTTGCCAAACCCAGATTAGTCTGTCAGACTGACCATCATGATTAGTGATGACGGAGAACACTTTTCTGGTAGTGAGAATTAGGCTGGGTTCACACAGTTTTTTGCAGGAGGAAAATCTGCCTCAAAATTCCAGCATTTTTCGCCCGCGGCCATTGAGTGCCACGTGCATAAAAAGCAGCGAAATACGCTTTCTCTGCCTCCCATTGATGTCAGAGGCGTAAACGCCCGAAGATGGGGCATGTCCCTTTTTCCCGCGAGCCGGTTTTTCCGGTCGCGGAGAAAAAGCGCCTCCGCCTCCCATTGAAATCAATGGGAGGCTTTTTTGGTGCGTTTTGCGGTTTCCGTGTAAAAAAACTCAGTGTGAACTCCCCCTTAGAGCCATGGACCAACCATTTTTACGCACTTAGCAGGCTTATTCCATGACTATTTATTTATTTTGCTTCTAGACATTTTTACTTCATAATAAACCGCTCTAGACTCGAGCAGCTACAGCATGGCTTAGATTTGACAAATTCAATTGTTGGATTGCAGACATCTTATTGCTATACCGCATTAAGGCTAGGGCTCCAGGGTGACCCAGTCACTGGCAATTACAATTGTGTTACCGCCACTCGGTATATTATTTCCTTTAAGAAAGATAGTTGCAAACGAGATTGTAAAAAAAACTGAAATTTGACACAGCAAGTTTTTTTCTTATGTGGAGAAATATTGAAATTGCAGTAATGCTTCTATTTTACCGCAAAATGTGAGGGACTCCGTGTCATTGCGGAGCCCTACCCGAAACATCACTGAGCTTCTCCACATAACCCCATTGTACTTGTTAATGTTTGTCTTTGGGGAATACATGACGTTTTGTTTTACTTCGTGCACTTGTTAGTATTGGTTGTGGCAGAAATGGGTGAACCAGCACATTTGAAATGTCCACACATTTTGGGCTGTATAGCATTTATATCTACTAGGTATGGTATGGCAGAGCTGCGGACAGGAGGCTCTGTGGCAACACACCAATCTTGCAGCTCCTCGCAGAGACTCAATGTGCCACCCTGTGGTGCTCTGTATTACAGAGACATTCTCCCTTAAAAGCAATACTAGATGGAGAACACAGATGTACAGTAGGGCAAACAGATCAAACAAATTCCACTATGGAAGTAGCCGTAAAATCCAATGCAAAATCCACAGCTTACTTGGGGGGAATTGTAAGACCCCATTCACTTGCATTGTACCTTGCTTTGTATGCTACATATCAACTTAGTCTAAGGTTTGGAAAATTAAAAAAATCTGTCGGCAGGGGTGCAGCTTTGTTCAGTTTCAGCTTAAACTAATTTAGTTTTTTTTTAGTGTTTTTTTGTTATTTTTTTTGCTCCCCCCCCCCCCCTTATATGTATCATTTAATTAATGTGCACTGAATTATCAGTTGCCAAGTTTTCAACTGAACAATTGTTGGCCAGTTGAAAATATTTAGCTATGTCTATTATCCATATCGTGTTTGTTCCTAATGTTACATATTCCTTGCTTTTTCTGGCTAGAACATTATACTATAGTTCTGACTACAATAATAGGCATGTGACTTCTTAAGTAATCTCCACACCTTGGAGTATTGTGAATACAGTGATCACAAGATTCTTGTGACAAATTAAGTAAAATCCAGTTACGATCTGGCCCAAGCTACAAGACATTCACTTATGGTAGGACTGTGCTTTTCTTTAGATGGCTTGCATGGTGTTACCTAATCGACCATAATCACACCGATAAACACTAAATTCATCTTCATTGATTTGTATAGAACTTCAATTACCACAATACCGCGCAATCCAATAACCCCAATAATAATGTTACTGAGGAGGAATAATTCATAAGGACTTGTATTTCATTCTCCCTGTTTTTATTTTTGTTCTATTTGCTTTATTATTATCATTTCTTTTGCTTTTATTTTTTTATTAAATTTGGTAACTTGCATTTTTTTGGGGATTAAACTTTAAAAAATGTTCTTCTTTTCTGTATCTGATGTTCTGTGTGCTATTAGTGATGCAGCCAACACGAACGGTTGTCATGTGTAACACAACTTTCGATCAGCGTGAAAACACCGCCCTGGAAAATGGCTCCATGCTTGATATCGTTTGGTTCATGAACCTTAAGTTTCCAGTACAGGTGACCCATAGCTCAAAGTGTTAAATACTTGTCTATTCAGTTTTATAAGTAAAATTCCATTTGATGAGATTTAGTGTTTGAAGTTTTCCTCACTTTTATTTTATTTCCTTGTAGATCAGGGTAATTACAGGAGGGGTGAAAATACCTTGAGTTTTTATTCTTTCTTACTAAGGAAATACTAGTCCTTTTTTTGTTTGGTTTATGTAGTGGTTTAAAATCAGATATATTAACATAACCACATATTTCCTCATAATAACATTAATATTGTTTCCTCTACAGGTAAAATACCTGAAGAAGCCAAGGCCCTTTCTCTCTTGGCCCCAGCTCCAACATTATCCAGCCTGCTTCCTGGGGCAGGTCTGCTTCCTATACCTACTCCTACACCTACTCCATCTCCACTAGCATCGGTAAGTATTCTAGTACACTCGTAGAAGATTCCAACATTTAATCTTGAGTAAATTCTTGAGCAGCCATTGACAAATAACTTATTCTATTGATTTTTTTTTTTAAGGCTCTGTTAACACTAGCATTATAGTTTCCATTTATATTTGG
Organism: Rhinoderma darwinii; assembly: GCF_050947455.1. Lineage (NCBI taxonomy): Eukaryota > Metazoa > Chordata > Amphibia > Anura > Rhinodermatidae > Rhinoderma > Rhinoderma darwinii. The sequence goes on along the minus strand of NC_134687.1, from coordinate 568,245,939 downwards.
GCTGTGACAGCTATGCCAGTTATATTTTTTCTTTTAACAGAAAATTCTGTTAATTCTATTGACATGCGGCGTTCGTGGGTTTCCCTCCTTTCCCAATGTTTTCTCGTCGAGATTTTTTTCTTACAGACTGGACCAACGAATACAGAACACCATCTTTCAAGCTTAGACCAGCTTGACATCTGCAGCCCAGGCCCAGAGGCTTCCCTGTATCAAGACACCTTCAGCATGAAGTGGGGTGAACAACTTCTTTTCTTTCAGGAGACATGGCTCTCTCATGTGGAAGATGCCTGGGTTCAGTGGTGGTGTCTACAGGATGCAAGATAGAGTTTCTAAATCTCCTTGAAGATTCTGTCTTTCTACTCCATGCCACACTCCGGTTGAGCTTTACCCTTTCACCTATGACCGCACCCCTGGAGAGACATCCCATTCGCTGGACAGGAAGCCTGATATAAAAAAAAGACACACCTCTCCACACACCCAGTCAGGTTTTCTGTCCTCTGGATGGGATTGTCCTGTGTATCAGGACGCTCTCTCCAGGATTGCAGACCCTCCAGCAGGTACTCACCTGTGTTCCTGGAGGTATTCTGAAAGTGTAAGTCTCTAAGGGAGCAACCATAAGCATGTGGCTGGTATCCCCCTCCTCTCCCGGTCACCGCTTCCCTCTACGAAGGTGGAAAGCTCCTGCCGTCTGTGGGGTTTCCTCAGGGGGAGAAGCCTGGCTCCAGTTTACAGAGAGGGAGGCAGGACTCATGGCCCAGCGTTCGGACGCTTCCAGCTCACTGCAGTGAACACTTGCGGTCGCGGGGCACGTCACTTCCGGCGGGAGTGACGAGCGGACGTCCCAGGAAGCGTTCCGGCGGTCCAGTTGGGGAGGAGGGGCTACAGCACGTCCTAGCCTGGGAGCCTCCCCAGCCAAAATAGGTCTATTTTAGGCCTGAACCAAGATGGCTCCTTCTCCAACCAAGCATCCAGTATGGAAACTCCAGGAGTAGCAGCAGGACGCGCTGAACAACCGGAGCGATCAGATCCAGCAAGATCCTCCAGTCCGGTACTTTAAACAGCATGGGATCTTCTTGTATATATTACATGTTTCCTAGGTCAGAAAGGGTCCCAGGAAAAAGTTAGACAAGGCTCGCAACAAAGAATGTGCTATGTGTTGTAGGAACCTAGCAGCCTCTTATCAAAAACGTTTATGCTAGTTATGTTTAGATAAAATCCTGGCAGAGGAACCACCAGCCTTGCCACAAGCATAAAAGATATGGTGCGAACAGAGTTTAAGAATTCCCTCAGATCCCTTAGAACGAAACATGATCTTCCTAGCACTTTGTCTGGTAAGACAACACAGGGCCTGTGTTTCTAATTCTTCTAGTGAAGAGGGGGAGCTATGCTCCTCTGAATATTCCTCTGACGAAGATGGAGGGGGAAAAAAACCTATTTCCAGCTGAGGATGTGGACCAACTTCTTAAAGCAGTCCGAGCAACTATGAATATTGATGACCCCATGGAACCCCGGTCCATCCAAGTCATTATGTTTGAGGGCCTGGGTCCTAGGAATCGGAGGACTTTTCCTATTCACAAAAATGTGGCCAGCCTCATTAGAAGGGAATGGAAGAATCCAGACAAAGTTAGGCATTCCTAAAATTTTGACAATAAAATATCCCTTTGAGGATGAATTAAGTAAGGACTGGGATAGTTTTACCAGACTGGATGCCCCAGTAGCTAAGATATCCAGGAAAAATGCCTTACCTTTTGAAGATCTGGGTTCCCTCCTCGATCCTATGGATAGGAAGGCAGACTATTATTTAAAGAGGACCTGGGAAGACTCTGCAGGAGCCTTTAAACCTGGTATCGTGGCCACATGTGTAGCCAGGTCACTTAAAATCTGGATAGCTCAACTGGAGCTTCATCTCAGAAACAAAACTCCTAGGGATCATATACTGGCTTCCCTCCCGGTTTTGTTTAAAGCCGCAAACTTTTTGGCTGATGCCTCAATGGACAAAGTCTGTCTGTCAGCTAGATCTGTGGCGGTATCCAACTCAGCCAGAAGAGCTATATGGCTGAAGACATTGCAAGGGAGATCCAGGCTCAAATGGGAAACTCTGCTCTATTCTTTGTTCAGGAGACTTCTTGTTTGGCCCTCCACTAAATGACCAGGAAAAAGCATCTGACAGGAGAAAAGGGTTTCCTACCCAGAACAAACCAGACTCCTTTCGTCCCAGGAAGTTTAATAAAAAAAAACAATACCAAGGGACAGGAATTTAGGTCCTCCAAATTCCCTAAGAAGAACAGGGGCTTCTTGTTTAGGCCTCAGAACGATCCCAAGAATAAAGATCACCAGCAATGATGCCAGGAGGAGTGGGGTAGGAGGTCGCTTATCCCTATTCTTCCAAGAATGGGAAAAGATCTCCTCAAACCAGTGGGTTCTAGATATTATAAAGACTGGATACAAACTAGAATTCAGGACCCCTCCTCCAGACAGACTCCTCCCCACAAAGAGGCAGAAAGATTCAAAGAAACAGCTGGCTCTGGAGTCAGAGGTTATTTCACTTATCAGGAAGGGGGTTCTAGTACCAGTAACGAAACCAGAGATAGCGAAGGGCTACTACTCCCGCTTTTTCTAGTAAAGAACCGGAAGGCAGATTCAGGGTTATAATAAACCGAAAACAACTGAACTCCTTCCTAGTGTACAAGAGATTTCGGATGGAGAGTATCCCCTCTACTGTAAATCTTCTCTTCAGGAATTGTATGATGGCATCAATAGATCTGGAGGATGCTTATTACCATTTCCCTGTCTGCATCACTCACCAAAAGTATCTGAGGGTGGCAGTAGTTCTGAACGACTCCCTGATCCACCTCCGATACAGGGCCCTCCCGTTTGGCTCCGAGAGTCTTTACCAAACTTTTAGCAGAAATGACCTCATTCTTATCATTCCCTACCTAGATGACTTTTTAATAGTAACAGACACAGCTCAGACTTTGAAACTCAATCTACAGTCAGTACAATCGACTTTAACCCCTTAATGACCGGACCTGGAAAGGACCAGCTACATTTTTCCGTTTTTACCTCTGCTTTTCAGCAGCTATAACTTTTTTTTATTTTTTCATTGACGTGGGCGTATGAGGCCTTGTTTTATGCGGGAGAAATTGTATTCATTTTTTTTCAGTTTGGGGGGTAGGAAAAATTATTTTTACAGTGTGAATATAGGAAAAAGCGAATCTCTGCATAGTTTTTTTCTTTTTTTATCCCGTTCATGTTTCACGCTAAATAAGATTAACTAGATTAGTTAGATTAGATTAACCACTCCCGGACCGCCCATTGACTATAAACGTCTGGTCGGTGCTTAATTAACTCTGCAGGGCCGCTCCAGAACGTCCTGCAGAGATAGCCTCTTTGCCGGTCTGAAGCGGCTTTTAGCTCCGTGATACAGCTGTCTCTAGACAGCGGACATCACGGTGCTCTGCCCAGAAATCAATCACCGAGGGCTCTGGGCATGTGATCATTGTGACAACTGGCACAATGATTACTATACTTTCCCCATCATCGTGGCACCCCCCCCCCTCTAACTTCTCCCTCCTGGCAGGCTGTCAGTAGAGGGAGAACGGTGTATAATAAAATATCTATCTCCTATCTGTCATATCTGTTTATCTATGTATGTAATATCTGTCTTCTAATTGTCATATCTATCTCTATATTAGATAGATAGATAGTGTGTGTGTATATATCTTTCTATCTGTCTATATCTATGTAATAGATACATACACACAGATAGATACATTGATAGATATGACAGATAGATATGACAGATCTAAATTGCGATTTTATTTAATTTTTTTGTGTTATAGGAATAAAGCTTATTATTTATATCTACAATTCTCTTTATATCTTTCATATCATATGTATAGATGTATTGTACATTTTTAGGCTGGGGCTACACGGCGACTTTGGCTGTGACACTGGTCGCATACACAAAGATCACTATGGAACCAGCTTTGGAAAATTTACTCTCCAAAAGCCAGTTTGCGCACCATTCATTGTAAGCTCCGCCTTGCGCCCAGCGTGTAAGACATACATATTTGGTATCGTTAAAGACGGCAGAAGTTGCCAAATATTTATTTAGGTGTGTTGACCCAGTGGCATGCACCAGATGTAAAAAAAAAAACATCACCTAAAATTACATATGCACATTTTTTTTTTTTTATTTCCTGTTTTTCCTTTTACATTTTTTAAAAAGTAAAATATATCTATTATTTTTTATACAATATGGAAGCCCAATATGTTCTGAGAAAAACAAGACCAAATACATGTAGATTGGAAGAGTAATAGAAGAACAATTTGCTTTTAAATTGGCACATGGCTAAAACTTGAAAATGGGCCTGGTCAGGACGGGGTAAAGCCTCTGGTCAGGAAGTGGTTAAGATCTAGATTGTTAGATTAATTCTTCAGGTTATTACGGTCGTTTAGATACCTAATATGTGTAGGTTTTTTGTTTTCATTTAATGTAGGGGCAATAAAATATATATTTTTTTACTTTTTTTAAATCCCATTAAGGGATAACTTTATTTATAACTTTATTTTTTACTTATGTATTAGCATACTCCTGTATGCAAATACATTACAATGTGTCCCTTTGTCACAGGCTGCTTTTAGGGCAGCACATAGTGTGCCCTGACAGCAGGCAAATTGAACAGACAGCCCTGGGGTCCTTTCTAGGACTACAGAGGGAATTCCCTGCTCTTTGATCACGTCACCAGGTTTCCAGTGACGTGATCAAAGAGGGGAGTTCCCTTTGATCATGCCGCGGTCACCGGCTATCAAAGGCTTAAACAGCTGGGGTCCAAATGTTTTCCGACCCCAGCTGTATTTAGCAGGCTGCTCTCTGATCAGGAGCTGTTAGTTACAGCTCCTGCTTAGAGGATGAGCTCTCACAGGAGCTTTCATCAGCCTCTTTTACAGCGGCGCCAAAAGATGTCGCTGTAGACTAAGGAAATGCACCGCCTGCCGCCAAAAGACGGTGAGTGGTCATTAAGGGGTTAATAGATCTGGGATGGAATATAAACGTAAGCAAGTAGAATTTAACACTGTCCAACAGATGCATTTTTTTGGGAATCCTTTTAGACTCGTCCAAATAGATGTCTTTTCTCCCTCCGGGAAAGATCTAGCCTTTGATACACAGGAACTCTGGCCTCTTTTTGGATCACTTAACTTCTTTCATAAGGGTGATGTCCGTCCTGGGTCTTCTAACCTCCTGTATCCCGGCCGTAATGTGGGCACAGTTCAGGTCCAGATCTCTTCAAAAGAACATACTGGAGAATTGGAACAACCTCAAATTCTCCCTACACCTTTCCTCAGTAGCTAGACTCTCTCTCAAGTGGTGGATGAGGGTAGAAAATTTCAGGAGGGTTGTTTCATGGGAAATGTCTCCAACCCTGAATATTACAACAGATGCCAGTCCTTGCGGGTGGGGAGCCCATGACGAATCCTTCTGCTTTCAGGATCAGTGGGATCCTCAAACCTCCATAAGATATTCCAACTCCAGGGAGCTGGAGGCAGTACTTCAGGCTATAAAAGGCACCATTTCTATACTTTCAGGAAAGAGGATAAAAACATAACTACAGTGGCGTACATAAATCATCAGGGGGGTACAAGATCAGGACTTCTGATGAATTTAGCCACAGAGATTTTTTTCCCTAGCCGAGCTGCATCTATTTTCCCTTTCAGCTGTCTATCTAAGGGGGAGGAACATTCCGGTAGCAGACTTCTTGAGCAGAAGACCGTTCCTACAATCAGAATGGTCCCTAAACCAGGAGGTCTTCTGGATAATTGTGGTCAGGTGGGGAAATCCTTTCATAGATCTGTTCGCCACCAGGGAGAACAGGAAAGTGCCCGGATTATGTTCCATAGACCCCAGGGAATATACGGTAGTAGTAGATGCTCTCTCCCAGTGTTGGAGCCAGGAACAGGGTTATGCCTCCCCCTCCCCTTTGTCTACTTCCGAGAGTTCTAAAAAAAAAATCAGGGAAGACAGGGCCTCGGTAATCTTCTTTTTTTTTTTTTTTTTTTTTTTTTTCCAATTCAAAGTTTTTTTATTGGTTTTAATACAAACCGTTACAAAAACATACAGAAAAATTGTGTCCTCATAATAAAGGAACATGACAAATAGGGCGCAGCCCAAACAGTAGGGTAAACATCACAACCCATGAAGGGCACACACCACAACAGCCATTTGGGCATCATAACGGGAAGGAGTAATACTGAAAAGGAAGTGGTGAGCAAAACCGCTTGCGATAAGTCATCTTCCCGTACATCTTGAAACGCCCTGGCCACAGCATGTGAGCATCAACACAGGAAGCAAATCACCCCTCACAATTGACACAAGAAGAAAGGGAAAAACAAACAAAATAGAAGACAGACGAGGTAGGGAAGAAACCGGGGTAGTTCGCAGTGAGCCTGGACTCCAGCTCTGGATAACCATGGATACGTAAAAGCAAGAAAAGGCAGCCATACATTTATAAACACCTGAGTGAGCCAAGCAAGCCAGCAATCCCCTCCACCCTCGCATGCAATCTCCTCACAGACTAAATCTCGTGGGGAGGGAGGTGCACCAGGCCTCAGGCCACTACGGCCTCAGTAATCTTAATTGCTCCGTTTTGACCAAAATAGACCATGGTTCACATGGTTGAGGAAGCTGTCCTTAGCCCAACCATGAATTCTTTCAGACAGACCAGATCTCCTGTCCCAGGGCCCAGTAGTTCAACCAGACATCACCAGGCTTCAGCATGAAGGCTGAGAGGATGATCCTCAAAGAGAGGTATCGCAGAATCTGTCATCTCTACTTTATTGGCAAGTAGAAAACAGGTTACCTCAAAAATATATTTAAGGGTCTGGAAAGCCTTTCTTACCTTTACAGGAATTGATATAGATCCATTAACAGATCCAGATATAACTCTGATATTAGACTTTCTACAGGCAGGGCTAGACAAGAACCTCAAGCATTGAAGGTACAGATTTCTGCCCTAAGTTCCTTCTATGATTCCAGGCTAGCAGAACACCCCTGGATTAGAAGGTTTCTGATTGTGGCCTCCAGGATAAGACCTCAAATAACATCTTCAGTCCCACACTGGGACTTAATCTTAGTCTTTACTGCCATGATGGGTTCATCCTTTGAACCTTTTAGACTCCCTGTCCATAAAATTTCTCACTCTAAAGATTACCTTTTTACTAGCGGTTACCACTGCCCAGACAGTAAGCTAAATTCAAGCCTACTTGGCCTTCCCTCCTTACACTTTGATGATGACCTTAGGAGGTTTCTTGCCAAAGGCAATTTCCCCATTTCATTAAGACCAGGAAATTATTCTTCCCCCCCCCCTCCTGTAACTCCCCAGAAAATCCGAAGGAGCAGGAATTTAATTGTTTAGACGTGAGAAGATGTTTAGTCCACTACCTAGAGGTCACAAAGGACTGGAGGTCTTCAGAGAATCTCTTTATTGAGTTCCAGGGTCCAAATAGAGGTTCGGCAGCCAGCAGACCGACGATAGTACGGTGGATTAAACAGGCCATACTCTTAGCCTATGTGGGCCAAAACATTAATCCCCCAGAATTCTTTGGAGCTCATTCCATTAGAGCTGTATCTACTTCTTGGGCAGAAAGAGCTAACGCATCTCTAGACAAGATTTGAAGGGTGGCTGCATGGAGTTCACCCCACACCTTTATTAAGCATTATAGGTTACAGTTGCATTCAGTCACTGACCTGGCTTTTGGTAGGACATTTCTACAAGCTGTAGTCCCACCCTAAAAACTGGGGCTCTAAAAAAAGTGTGTGTGTATATAGGTAAAAGATAACTAATTCTCTTCCTGAGTTCTTTCTTAAGACTGGGTGTGTGGAGAGGTGTGTCCTTTTTTATATTATCAGGCTTCCGTTACAGCGAATTGGATGTCTCTCCAGGAGTTCTGTCATAGGTTCATGAAAAACCGATTACCGGTAAGTAATCAATCTTTTTGCTTTTTGACAGACTGTTCATTCCCTTCTCCTATGGAGGGTTATTGTCCCAGTTTTTTTTAGCTGAAAGGATTTCAAGGATTCTACTTTAATCTTTTTACAGTCCCAAGAAGGGTGGATCTCTTTGTCCAATCCTGGACTTGAGGAACTTGAACCACTTCAATCAAGTACTGCGTTTTCTGATGGAAGAGTTCCTCCATTGACAGTCGCAGTGCATACCTTTACAGTGAAGGAAATAAGTATTTGATCCCTTGCTGATTTTGTAAGTTTGCCCACCGTCAAAGACATGAACAGTCTAGAATTTTTAGGATAGGTTAAATTTACCAGTGAGAGATTATATAAAAAAAAAAAAAAAAACTGAAAATCACATTGTCAAAATTATATATATATTTATTTGCATTGTGCACAGAGAAATAAGTATTTGATCCCTTTAGCAAACAAGACTTAATACTTGGCAAAACCCTTGTTGGCAAGCACAGCAGTCAGACGTTTTTTGTAGTTGATGATGAGGTTTGTACACATGTTAGATGGAATTTTGGCCCACTCCTCTTTGCATATCATCTGTAAATCATTAAGATTTCGAGGCTATCGCTTGCCAACTCGGATCTTCAGCTCCCTCCATAAATTTTCGATGGGATTAAGGTCTGGAGACTGGCTAGGCCACTCCATGACCTTAATGTGCTTCTTTTTGAGCCACTCCTTTGTTGCCTTGGCTGTATGTTTCGGGTCATTGTCATGCTGGAAGACCCAGCCACGAGCCATTTTTAATGTCCTGGTGGAGGGAAGGAGGTTGTCACTCAGGATGTGACGGTACATGGATCCATCCATTCTCCCATTGATGCGGTCAAGTAGTCCTGTGCCCTTAGCAGAGAAACACCCCCAAAACCTAATGTTTCCACCTCCATGCTTGGCAGTGGGGACGGTGTTCTTTGGGTCATAGGCAGTATTTCTCTTCCTCCAAACACGGCGAGTTGAGTTAATGCCAAAGAGCTCAATTTTAGTCTTATCTGACCACAGCACCTTCTCCCAATCACTCTCAGAATCATCCAGATGTTCATTTGCAAACTTCAGACAGCCCTGTACATGTGCCTTCTTGAGCAGGGGGACCTTGCGGGCACTGCAGGATTTTAATCCATTACGGCGTAATGTGTTACCAATGGTTTTCTTGGTGACTGTGGTCCCAGCTGCCTTGAGATCATTAACAAGTTCCCCCCGTGTAGTTTTCGGCTGAGCTCTCACCTTCCTCAGAATCAAGGATACCCCACGAGGTGAGATTTTGCATGGAGCCCCAGATCGATGTCGATTGACAGTCATTTTGTATGTCTTCCATTTTCTTACTATTGCACCAACAGTTGTCTCCTTCTCACCCAGCGTCTTACTTATGCTTTTGTAGCCCATTCCAGCCTTGTGCAGGTCTATGATCTTGTCCCTGACATCCTTAGAAAGCTCTTTGGTCTTGCCCATGTTGTAGAGGTTAGAGTCAGACTCATTAATTGAGTCTGTGGACAGGAGTCTTTTATACAGGTGTCCATTTAAGACAGCTGTCTTTAATGCAGGCACCAAGTTGATTTGGAGCGTGTAACTGGTCTGGAGGAGGCTGAACTCTTAATGGTTGGTAGGGGATCAAATACTTATTTCTCTGTGCACAATGCAAATAAATATATATAATTTTGACTATGTGATTTTCTGTTTTTTTTTTAAAATATAATCTATCTCTCACTGGTAAAATTAACCTATCCAAAAAATTCTAAACTGTTCATGTCTTTGACAATGGGCAAACTTACAAAATCAGCAAGGGATCAAATACTTATTTCCTTCACTGTATATTCTCATTACAAAGATCCACTTACATTTTCTTTGTTTCGCTGTGGGGTTCTCTATATTTCCAATTTGTCGCTCTGCCTTTTGGGCTTGCCACTTGTCCTCCGGTATTCACCAAGGTGATGACGATTCTCATGGCGCTTATCCAGGCCAGAGAAGTCTCGATCATCCCTCACCTGGACTTACTCTTGGTGAAGGCACCCTCTAGAGAGGACAGTTTTTGCAGTTTCCAGATCTCTCTGGACACAGAAGATTCGAATGGATCGTCAAGAAAGAAAAGTCCCATTGGTCCCAACTCAGAGCTGAAGTTTTTAGGAATGATACTGAACCCCAGGACAGCAAGGGTCTTTCTTCCAGTGGACAATGTTGCCTCCATTCAAACCAAGGTGACGCTTCCTCACTAGGACATTCTATTATCCATTTTTGGATGCCAGTCTGTCTGTCCTAGTGAGGTGCAGATTTCAGTCCTCACACAGTTCAGGAAACTTGGTTACAGGAAAAAATGTCCTTGGAGATCAACCTGTTGGAATTGAGGGAAAACTTCCTAGCCCTTTCCCACTGCACTCTCTCTTTTTTTTCTGGGTTAGGCAGTCAGGATCCAGACCAACTCCACAGTGCTTGCTTATCTGAACCACCAGGAGTCGGGCGACTCTTAAAAATCCCTTGGAACCTACTGTGGGCAGAGCAACACATTTTACGCAGTCAGCGGTCCACATACAGTACCAGCAATGGACAATTGGATCAAGAAAAACTAGATCCTGGAGAGTGATCTCTTCACTGAAGAGTAATTCATTAACTTTGCCAAAACTCCGACCTACATGGCCAGGGCACTGGATCCCAGTGCATCGCAGTCGATGCGCTGGTAACTCCATGAACATAGTCCTCTCTCTCCTGTATCTCTTCTCTCCACTTCCTCTCTTATATAGAGGACTCAAGAGGGAGGGTGTTTTTATGATTCTGGTGGCTCTGAACTGGGCCTGGTATACCGACTTACTCATCCTTCCTTGGGACGTCCAATGGTGCCTTTCGCTTCTTGACCTCATTTTCCAAGGTTCACTATTCCACCCCATCTTACCGCAGATGCATTTAACAGCGTGGCTCTTGAAGACTGTGTTCTGATGGCCCGGGGTCTCTTTGAGCCAGTCATCCAGACTATGTGAAAGGCCAGAAAATCTATGAGCCAATGTGTACCACCTTACGTGGAAGGCTCATTTCCGCTGGTGTGAATTCAATAATTTCCATCCTCGGAAATGTTCCACACCTAGAGTCATGTCCTTCCTGCAATCAGGCCGTGAACAGGAACTTGGTTTTTCTTCCCTAAGGGGTCAGAACTCTGCTCTGTCCATTCTTTTTAAGAGAACTTTGGCTTTTCGTTCTCTTCACTTATTTTTTTTTTGCAAGGGTTGGCTCATGTGGACCCTCCTTTCAGCTATCCCACTAAGCCTTGGGATCTTCATTTCATTGTCTGAGCCCTTAAGGTGTCTCCTTTTGAAATTTTGCTTTGTTTTTTTTCATGACCGGGATCTTGGGGCTGCCACCTCCATCATGCAGGTTTTGGAACTTGCTGCCTTGTCCTGCAAGTCATCTTTTTTGGTCATCCATAAGGTTAAGGTGCTGTTCCTACCTGTTCCGTCTTTTCAATGAAAATATTTTTATCCCTTTTTGCCACTCCCTTTCTCATCCGTGGGAATGGGCTTTACATTACCTTATTTTGGTAAGAGCAGTCTGAATCTGGTTGTGATGGAGTCGTTTTGGCACTTTTGATTTATTTATTTTTTTATTCTTGAAGAGCCACGCAAGGGGTTGGCAGCATCCAAGGCCACTGTTGTGCTTTGGATCCGGTCTGTGATTTTGGAAACCTATCGGTCAAAGGTTAAAGTTCCTCCTAATCTGCAAGGGCTATTGGTGCCTCCTGGGCACTCAGGCATCAAGGTTTAGTTGTTCAGGTTTGCAAAGCTTCCACCTGGGCTTCTGGGCACACCTCTCAATTTTACTGTTTGGCCTCTGCTGATGCATGTCATGAGTACTAGATTCTGGAGATAGGACGTTAATCCCTTTTATTTATTCTGATTTCCATATTTGGAGTCAGGGAGGAATTTTTCCCCTAATGAGACAATTGACGTCAACCTCATGGGGGTTTTGCCTCCCTTTTGGATAAACACGGCAGGATTATAGGATGGACTTGATGGACCTGTGTCTTTTTTCAACCTTATCAACTATGCAATGTTACAGGCAGCTGTGTGTGAGGTGGGTCACATGGCTGTACTTTTAATCTGTTTTTTTTCCCCCAAACTCTGGTACTGCTTTAGGCCCAAGACCTGTATTTCTGTTTGATCTAGGACTGAGGACACGTTTGTGTGTCTTTTTTTTTTTTTTTTTTTCTTTTTCTATTTTTTTCCCTACTGCTTTTTTGCAAACTGAATTAGCCAGTGTCTGTGGGAAGGGTATGTCCTGCCTGGGCAGAGCCAAGGCTTTTCACTATCTAGTGTCACTTCCTAGTGGAACATATACTTATTGGCCTGTCTTCCCCTATTGATGCAGTTTTTGGAGTTAAAGCCGGGAAATATTCCACTCCTGTGTTTAACTAAAAAAAACTGCATTGAAAGCCACACCTGAAATTTCATGTGTGATTCCATCCTAAAGAAGTTAGGGGTTTAGGGAAAAATATCAAAAAAGTTTTCACTCACATACTTACCTTTCTCACCATACCCAGTCTGTTCATGTGACGTGTTGTAATCACGGGTAAACAGAGATGCGGTGGTGAGGGAACAGTGACAAAGTGTATTGACAAGTTTACTAGTCTGTGTTCACGTCAAATTTGTGAGCTATGTTCGCTGAACGTATCCATAGGTCCCCATTCAACCGGCATTTACCAAGTGTCCTTATGGCGTTTGTTTGGCTAAGAATTTGTCTAAATACCTTTTAGTTTACATTTTTTTTTCTCTGTAGCGAATAGTGCATTAGACTATACTATTCTATACAGAATAATTTAAATAAATTGTATACTGCTATAAGTTTTTTCACAATGGGAGCTTATTGGCGGTGTATGCTGCTGTATGGCTATACACAGTGGATTAGGTTGCAGCCTCCCATCGGAGGTATATGTTGGGAAATCTTCCTGATCTATACCTCCAACATGAGGCTGAAATGTAATGTGAACCGAGCCTTTGTTTAATGGGGTATACCTAGTATTGACGATTATCACCTATCCACAGGTTAAAGGCTATGTGCACCTTTATAATAATTTTTTTTATTTGTTTTATAAAAATCTGTATGAGGAGATTGGTGCAACTTTGTAATTACTTTTTATTTATTGTTTTTCATTATTTTTACTTTTTCATATACAGCTGCATTGTATCCGGTATACAGAGCAGCTGTATCTTGCGCTGAGACCTGAATCAGTCAGGTCAGCGGGACAGACTGGTTCAGTGAAATCGGGTCACGTGGGATACACCTGTTATCGATCATGAACTTAGATATGATCAATAACCGCTTGATATACAGGATACAAACCAACTGTATCTGAAAAAGTGAAAATCATTTTTAATAAAAAGTAATTACAAAGTTGCACCAATCACACTGATGCATATTTTTATAAAAATAATAATAATTGTTTTCAATGGAGTACATAGCCTTTAAGTAATTGTCCCAAACTTCCTGTTCCTTCTCACTGCTCGACCACAGTGAGGAGGAGCTTGAATGGATCAGCGGTCAAGCATGTGCTTGCCGCTTCATTCAATGTGTATGGGACTGACGGAAACAGCCATTAATCCCTGGAAAACCCTATTAAACTTTAAAATGCCAACATTTTTACACAGTACGACAGGCTCATAACATTAGGCAAAGCTTTGCAACTTTATTGTTAATGGTTTGCTTTCATAATGTGTTTAGGTTAAATTTATAAAATGAATTTTTGCTGCTTCATTCGCGCATGCTCTGTATACTTTGTGCATATCAACAGCTAATGATTTATTTGACTTTAGGTTTTGCGAAGAGAGAAAGTGGATGTACCACTGGTAAGTTAACATTCCAACTCAAACTAGCTGTACCGAGGGTGATACTAGGCTCTATTAAAGGGGGGTTGTCCACATCTACAAATCAAGCCACCCCAGTGATCACATGATTGTCAAGCCATTAAACTTTTTCATCTGATGTTCAAAAGATCTAGTATTGGCAATAGATACCTATGACTTTTCTTTTATTCCCAATCCCCTAACCCCCAATCTGGGGTTTTGAAAAATTCTGGCTAAAATATGCACATGTTAAGCTGTTTCCCTGTTCATAAAAACAATTTGCTACCTCCTGTCCATCTCTGACTCGCTGTTGACCGGATATAGTAGGCAGCACTTATTGACATGAAATATATATAATGTATGATTATTATTCATTCCTTTACAAATTGATTAATCTGACTTTTTATTTGTGCTTTTAGCTCAGTGTTCCATTCACCACACTGGCAGCAACATTACCAACACCACTGGAACCAGTTATTCCCACTCTTGCGCCTGTTCTTCCAGCTCTAGCACCTGCCATATCTTCACTTGTTGACCTGACACAAC